>NW_017804487.1:758116-780335 GCF_001625305.1 Branchiostoma belcheri
TAAACTTTTATAAAATTATCAAAGAATTAGCACCAAAATACTTACAGGAATTGGTACCACTACAAACCCGTGACTCCACCCCCTACAGTCTCCGTACTGATCAGAATTACGTCTTAATTCCTGCTAGAACTGAGAAATTCAAAAGATCTTTTCTGCCTACTTCCATTGTTTCCTGGAATAACTTGCCATTAACTACACGAGCATCAACATCAATTGCCATCTTTAAAAAAGAGTTGGAGACGTTTTATCACAGCCCTCACACTCAACCTCACTTCTCCCACGGTCCGAGAAACCCAGCTATCCACCTTACCAGACTCAGACTCAACCGCAGTCACTTAAACTTTCACCTGTTCCAACATCAATGTGTGCCCAGTCCTGCGTGCAAATGTGGTCACTTCAACGAAACAGCTGTACACTACTTCCTACACTGCCCACTGTACACTGACGAACGCATTGACATGTTATCATCGCTAACTAACATTCTGCCATTTGACACAAACAACGTCACCGACAACACTTTATGTTCAACCATTCTCAGGGGTAACCCCTCATTGTCGTTTGTCAACAACTGTAACATATTTGATGTGGTTTTCAACTTTATTTTGCAGACAGGACGTTTTGTTTGATTTAGTTGATTCATTTTGATTTGTACACCAGCCTATTATGTACCCTTGTTATTTCTTCTTATTATTATTACTTTGTTTTATTGTATCCTTTTATGTGTGAGGAGAGGGCTGAGATAAGTTTTATAACTTTTTGCCTCATCCTCGGAAAATAAATGCGAATAAAATAAAATATGTCTGAGTTTATTGTTTATTGTTGGAATTATCATGTTACATGCGCTGATTTGCATAGGGGCAAGTTAGACAACATCCTCAAAAGAGATCATTAAAGAAGATAGGTAGACACAACATATTACGTGTTTTTATTTATCTGAGAAGCTAAGAGGCAGAAAGCTTCATACTTGATTTGTACCACTGTCTTATATGTCACTAATGGAGGTTTAATAAAGCACATAAAGCACGTAAAGTTATTACCTACAGCTAATTACAGGACACTTAAAAGCAAACAACATTAAACAAACAACGCTCTAGTGCATCTAGAACTAACATACATGCTGCTAACTAACTATAAATTTTGGATTGTAAGGATCTAGTATACTGCGGTTAGTTAAATGCAAATCAAAGAAAACAAGTTAACTAATAAGTGCTATAACAGGCGGACCATGCACCTGGACGTCAAATTAACGGTCTTCTACCGTGTAACTCCGTCACTATAGTCTAAAAAAACACAGTCGCATTCTTTACATGACTTCTAGTTCTAACCAACAGGTTACGGAGCATGCATTCGTAAAGAAAACAGTAAATAAGAGCTCAGGTCACATTGCTAAAATTGATCTACAAACCTCGCTACTGACTCCAATAATAGCACACAATAATACCTATAACAACCAAAGACAACTACAGGTAATTGACAGACGTCGAACGAACGATGTGGTGTCTTACCACGTGAATCTCTGTCACTATTGTCTAATTAAACACTCCACAATCGTATTTCCACTCTACTTGAAGTACTTCTAGATCTGATAACGATACTTTAAGTTAAAACTTTTGGTCCAACACAAAAAATTCTCTCACCTAGAGCTTTCGACCAATTTTTTAGTTCATTGGACCAAACGTTTTAACTTTAAACATGTAACTGCCAAAAGAGATGAACTTTCATGATAGTATAAGAAAACTTGTTTACAGATTAGAAAAACTGCACTCTCACCTTTATACACTATACATTGTACTTCTCGTCCTAAGAAACAGATTACAGGGCAATCGGGACATAAAATAGTTGTTTTCGTTGCATTTTCACACATGTTCAATTTCTCTTGCGTGAGTCCACATGTGCTTCTTTAAACTTACCAGCTGAATAAACTTTCTGTTACACTCCTTGCATACGTACGGTTTCTCACCCGTGTGAGTCCGCATGTGTGTCTTTAGATTATACAGCAGACTAAACTGTCTGCCGCACTCCTCACACCTGTACGGTTTCTCACCAGTGTGTGTCCCCACGTGTCTCTTTAGATTACCCAGGTTACTGAACTGCTTGCTGCACTCCTCACACCTGTAGGGTTTCTCACCAGTGTGTGTCCCCACGTGTCTCTTTAGATTACCCAGGTTACTGAACTGCTTGCTGCACTCCTCACACCTGTAGGGTTTCTCACCCGTATGAATCCTAATGTGTGTCTTTAGATTTGACAGCCAACTAAACTGCATGCCGCACAGCTCACACTTGTACGGTTTCTCACCCGTGTGAGTTCTCATGTGGCTTTTCAATTCATCCACCCTGCTGAACTGCATGCAACATTCCTCACACCTGTACGGTTTCTCACCAGTGTGAGTCCGCATGTGTGTCTTCAGACTGAACAGAATACTGAACTGTCTGCCGCACTCCTCACACGTGTACGGTTTTTCACCGGTGTGTGTTCTGATATGCCTCCTCAAGTGATCCAGTGTACTGAAGTAGCTGCTACATTCCTCACATTGATACGGTTTCTCACCTGTGTGTGTCCGCATATGTGTCTTTAGGTATGACAGTGTACTAAACTGCTGCCTACATTCCTCACACCCGTAAGGTTTCTCACCGGTATGAGTCCGTATGTGTCCCTTCAGATGATGCAGCCTGCTGAACTGTCTGCTGCACTCTTCACACGTGAACGGTTTCTCCCCAGTGTGAGTCCGCATGTGCCTCTTCAGACCACCCAGCTCGCCAAACTGTTTGCTGCATTCTTCACATCTGAATGTTTTCTCACCCGTGTGTGTCCGTAGGTGAGCCTTCAGACTACTCCTGTAGCGAAACTCCTTGCCACACTCGCTACACATGTGGGTACGCGGAGAATCCTCTTGTTTGGGGTTAGAGTCAGCTCTGGCCGCCATGTTGGTCAAACTCCTGAAAATCCAATATGTCAAATGAAAGAAATTGATAACCACGTACACTGCATGCACACTTACAAATGCGTAAATGTTATTGCAACTGTTTTGGTTAATCAACACAACTTGCGAATGATTTGCATGACGGCAAATAGATATAGCAAAACAAAATCATAGTTTGACACTTACCAAGATGCACTGACGCTCCAAAGTACTGCACGATGTTTTCACGACGACACAGATCCTCACGGCTGCAGAGTCAGTACTGACAGAAACAGAGCAGTCAGGGACGCGTTTATATAGGGACTGACTGGGTGGGGGATAAAACCGGTCCTGTGGTACTTGTACTTGATTACGACACAAAGGAAACCACCATGATGATTTGCATAGGGAAGAATTAGACAACATCGTTCGTAGGAAAAAGAGACCGAGTTGGAGACTAACAATATAGTTGGTGATCAATAAAAACAGCAACATATTGCGTGTCTGAATTCATTGTTAAAATTATCATGTTGTATGCGTTGATTTGCATAGGGACAAATTAGACGATTTCATTAGGAAAAAAATCATTAAAGAAGATAGGTACACATTACGTGTTCTGATTTATTGGTAAAACTGAGATGCAGAAAATTAGCTACATATGTATCTTACAGAAAACTTGGAAAACAAACAATATTTTGATTTCTTACTAAGTAACGTGCTGCATCTATATCTAAATTCTAAAATCTCAAATCTACATTGTGTATCTTACAACACATATTGAAAGCAAACCTCACCAACGTTTTTAAGGAATTTAGAACTACTAACATAGTGCTATCTAATTATACTAAGTATACTGTTAGTTGGAAGCAAATAAAACAAAAATAGCCAATAGGGTGCTGTAGCAGACGGACCATGCACCTTGACGTCAAACTTAACTCTGTTACAATTGTCTAAACACCCAACAGTTACATTTTACGCACGACTTCTATTTCTAGTCAACGGGCTACGGAGCATGGAATAGTAATTTTACAATGTATTCATATATAGGGTACAGTACTAGAAAACAGTAACTAAGAGGTACAGATTTCTAAAGGAGAACATCGCTAACGACTCATATGATACCATATGATAGTAATCTTTACATGGACACTAGATGGTTTTCGCTAGTGTAAGATTCCATGTCTACTAGACATTCAGACAACTTAACTGCCAAAACCTTTTGCTACATTTTCCAGCAGTGTTGGAACATTTGTAACCTGTATGAGTCTGTATGCATTTCCCTAAACTGCTTTCAGTGTTCCTCGCATCTGTTCGTCTTTCTCAGGTTCTCAGGACGAACGATCTTTTACAGTATAACTCTGTTACTATTGTCTTAACAGTCCACAGTCGCATTTTGCACACGACTTCTAGTTCTAACCAACAGGCTAGGGAGCATGCATTAGTAATTTTACAATTTAGTCATGTAGAGAGTACACTTTCCAACAACAGTAAATACATGTAATGGGTCACATTACTAGGAAAGGATCTACAAGCCTCGCTAGCAACTCAAAAGATACCACATAATAGTAATACTTACATGGCCACTGGAGAGGTTTCGTTGGTATGAGATTGCATATGAAACACACAGACTACTTAAATGCCAAAAGATTTTGCTTTTCCAGCTGCGTTGCAAACATTTCTCACCCGTATGAGCCTGCATGTGCGTTAACTTAATATCTGCCTAAACTGCGTTCAGCAATCCTAGCATCAGTGTGTTTTTTTTTCTCTCACCAGTGTGAGTGCGCCTGTGACGCTTCATACCAGACAGCTGACTAAACTGCTTGTTGCACACTTCACATCTGTACGGTTTTTCACCAGTGTGAGTCCTCATGTGTGTCTTCAGACTACCTAGCCTACTGAACTGCCTACCACACTCCTCACATCTGTACGGTTTCTCACCAGTGTGAGTCCGCATGTGTCTCTTTAGATCACTCAGTCGACTAAACTCATTGCTGCATTCCTCACACCTGTAGGGATTTTCGCCCGTGTGAGTCCTTATGTGTCTCTTCAGGTGATTCAGCTCCCTGAATTGTCTGCCACACTCTTCGCATCTGTACGGTTTCTCACCAGTGTGAGTCCGTGTGTGTCTCTTTAGATGACTCAGCTTAACAAAACATCTGCCGCACTCCTCACAACGGTACGGTTTCTCACCGGTATGAGTCCTCATGTGCTCCTTTAGATGGGCCAACCTGCTGAACGGCTTACTGCATTCCTCACATTTGTACGGTTTCTCACCTGTGTGAGTCCGTATGTGTGTCTTTAGATTACTCAGCTCACTGAACTGTCTGTTGCACTCCCCACACGTGTAGGGTTTCTCCCCAGTGTGGGTTCTGATATGCTTCTTCAGATCATCCAGCCTAACAAACCACTTGCTACATTCCCCACAATGATAAGGTTTCTCACCCGTGTGAGTCCGCATGTGTATTTTTAGAGTACTCAGCAGACTGAAGCTTTTGTTACATTCCTCACATTGGTAAGGTTTCTCGCCCGTGTGAGTTAGCACGTGTCTCTTCAGATGACTGAGGTAGCGAAACTCCTTGCCACACTCGCCGCACTTGTGGGTACGCGGAGAATCCTGGTGTCCAGTTCCACTCTCTCCCTCCTGTTGTTTCAGGTAACAATCAGCTCCGGTCGCCATGTTGGTCAAACTCGTAATCCTGCAGGAACATTGTATAACATGTCATATATCAAATGGAATTGAGTCTAAAAGTCCATGGTTAGAATTTTAACTGGACGGATGTCCTACATGTACTTGACTAAAGTCTCTACCCTTATAACGGCCGGTTTAACAGTATCAAAAGTAAGCCGAAATGTAGACACACACATTGTTCTTCACACATCTACAATGTAGTGAGACCTGCAACAAAGTGCAACATGGCCTTGGTCATACATAGAAAAATATAGGAAAACAAAATCACAGTCCGAACTTATAATTACCAAGATGCACTGACGGTCCAAAGTACTGCACGATGTTTTCACGACGACACAGATCCTCACGGCTGCAGAGTCAGTACTGACAGAAACAGAGCAGTCAGGGACGCGTTTATATAGGGACTGAGTGGGTGGATAAAACCGGTCCGCTGGGTTTTACCTGATTAGGAAACTAGAGATAGTATCTTCTTTCATGCGCCGATTTGAAATTCAGACAACATCATGAGATAAAAATACAATCACTTGGACAATAACTGTAAAGACAACAACATTGAAACTAAGATCAAGGGACGATTGTCTGCATACAATGGGGATCGTGTTGCTTCGTCAGACTGTTTAATCTTATTTAATGAAAGGTTCATAATAAATGGCCAATCATAGTTTTAAAAATGTACCAAACGCCTCCTTTAACTAAACTGTTTAAGCATTAAAGCTAGCGTTAAGTCCTGAATCAAAACGACCAGCCATAAATAAAATCGATGTTTTGTAGCTGTTACATATTTTAAAACAATATAACGTTTCATTAACGACTTTGGAACAATTTTGTCTGGCGCTTCCCAATTTTACAAAGAACGCTCGAAGGCTGTTATGTAGCTTCGAATTTCTAAGATTACGCCACACTTCAAGTATCTGGTACCACGACACTGAGAGTTCAGGTTGTCAACAAACCTCTTACCTGTCTTTCAAAACTGCCCAGAGTTAATACAGTGCCGAAGTAAGGCGGAAATCGCCTCAGATTGGAGAGAAATAAATGACACCACACGCACGACTAAAAAATGGCGGTTCAGCGTCAGCATAGGTCAAACCAATGAGGGCAAAGGTTAAAGGTGACAAACCTGATTACCCCGGTCCAGGATTCTGTTGTTACGGACGCCTTGTCGAATATAGAATTTTTCTGGTATATCAGTTTAAACGATTGTCCATGCTACAGTTAATAAAATTATAGTAAAATAGAGACGAAGAAAAATGAGGAAAAAGATATGATGTAGTAATGATGATGACTAGTTACGAGATATATGTTACACCCTGGTCTACAGGGTAAAGAGCATGGGGACAGGAAACATGGAAAAAATGACGATGGTGACCAATGAATACGGCACATAATGCGCTTTATTGTTGAAACTGAGATGCAAAAATTTGACAAATTTGTAAATGCTACATCTAGTTAACAGTACAATGGAAAAAGAAACAACAGTTCACTGTTTTTCCCTTCACATATTACAAATGTACTAATGTCATAATAACATATCTTAATCATTCAAACAATAAGGGATAGCAAAAGTCCTTGATAAAGTGTTACAATCGATAGGACTAATCACAAGTTTCATGTTACACACTGGCCTACAGGGTAAAGAGCATGGGGACAGGGACCATGGAAAAATAACAGCGATGGTGACAAATAAATACGGCACATAACGCGCTTTATTGTTGAGACTGAGATGCAAAAAGTTGTCAAATCTCTAACAGCTACCACTAGTTAACAGAACACTGGAACTGAGAGAAACAACAGTTCACTTTTTTCACTTCGCATTTTACAAACAACATTAATGTGCTGCAACCGAAACTAAACGCTAGAAAGCTAGTATATTTACAAATATTAAAACAAAGAAAACTACATTTCGATGAATTGATAACATACTTCCCAAAACGCTACATGCTTGTACTTGAACATGTACATGTAGTTGACTAAGTTAACAGACGGACAATGACACATTACGGTTAAACGAACGGTGTCTTACCATGTAAGTATTGTCTAAATACTACACTTTTGCACTAATTCTCACTAATCAACAGGCTACGAAGCATGTATTTGCACCGATCGTGATATAAAATCACCGCTATTGTTAACTATTACATTGGAATCATATATAGAATACACTACTGGCAGAAAAAGGGTACAAAAGCGGCTTCACTTACAATAGAATAGCATGCATCAAACAGAAAGCTTCAGTTGCATTTTTAACACATCTACGGTTTCTCCGCTCTGTGAGTTCCCACGTGTCTCTTTAAATTGCTGCTTGTGGCGAATTGACTGCTGCACTCCTCACATCTGTACGGTTTCTCACCAGTGTGAGTCCGCATATGTCTCTTCAGATCTGACAGTGTACTAAACGACCGGCTGCACTCCTCACACCTGTAGGGCTTCTCCCCAGTGTGAGTCTGCATGTGTCTCTTCAGATGACCCGGCCTGCCGAACTGCTTACTGCACTCTTTACACTTGTAAGGTTTTTCACCAGTGTGAGTCCGTATGTGTCTCTTTAGATCAGACAAGTTACTGAATGGCCGGCAACACTCCTCACATTTGTATGGCTTCTCCCCAGTGTGAGTCCGCATGTGTGTTTCCAGATTACTCAGTGTTCTGAACTGCCTGCTACACCCCTCACATCTGTACGGTTTCTCACCTGTGTGAGTCCGCATATGTCTGTTCAGATTACCCAGATCACTGAACTGCCTGTTGCACTCCTCACACGTGTAGGGTTTTTCACCAGTGTGGGTCCTGATATGCGACATCAGGCGAGCCAGCGTACCAAACCACCTGCCGCATTTCTCACATTGATACGGTTTCTCACCGGTGTGAATCCGCATGTGTCTCTTTAGATTACTCAGCAGACTGAAGCTTTCGTTACATTCCTCACATCGGTAAGGTTTCTCACCTGTGTGAGCCCGCACGTGTCGCCTCAGATAACTCAGGTAAGGAAACTCCTTGCCACACTCGCCGCACTTGTGGGTACGCGGAGAATCCTGATCTCCATGTTCATGTGTTCCCTCCTCATGTTTAAGGTGAGATTCAGCTCTGGTCGCCATGTTGGTCAAACTCGTAACCCTACAGGAACAAGTATGATTTGTCAATTTAATGGAATTTAGAATATGCTATACGTGCGGACTCACGCCGTTATACCGATAAATTCTTCTAAACATGCTGTTACAAAACATCACAACATACATGTAGCATATTCAGAACACGGCATATCATACAAGGGTACACTGTAGTACCGTACAAAGCAGCTACACTAGAGAACAACTCCAACTTACCCAATATCATTCAAGATTAAACTACTGCCCCTGCATAAATGAAAAAAAATCAATATTTCATTTAAATAAAGCTTCAAATGGGTCACGAAATTTATATGGTATATATATAACTTGCATACTGACAAATGCGCCTAAACATGTCAGTTACTGTGAGTTACATGTATCGGTTTTGGTTTATAGAAATTTATATTCGGGTTTGTGTGGCGTTAAAAGTGGTTTCGATCATCGGAGAATGAATAGCATGAATAGCCAACAATTAAAGGTAAGTTCTTCGTCCGCCGATTTGTAAAGCAACTTAAAAATACATGTAGATGCCACTTGGAAATTACAGATAAAGAAAAAAATGTAAAATTCGGTACTCACCAAGATGCACTGACGCTCCAAAGTACTGCGCGATGTTTTCACGACGGCACAGATCCTCACGGCTGCAGAGTCAGTACTGACAGAAACAGAGCAGTCAGGGGCGCGTTTATATAGGGACTGGGTGGGTGGATAAAACCGGTCCGATGGGTTTTACTTGATTAGGAAACAAAGGAAAGCACCATGCTGATTTGCATAGAGAAGAGTCAGACTACATCGCTCGTAGTAAAAAGAGACCGAGTTCGAGACTAGCAATAAAGTTGGGAATTGTTAACATACTATGGTTATTCCGCGGTTATGGGAATAAAAATGGAACTCCACTACACTTGTATATTCCTAGCCCTTTGCACAATACTTAGCAGGACTGATCCAGGATCACAGCCAAAAGACAAACAGGAGATAAAGAAATTACAGGTCACATGCAACTTCAGAACCGATTGCACATCTGACTGGGCCACTTTTGCTTTCATGATTAAGCACAGCGGGGCTAGCGGAACTCACGTCAGTAGCAAGAAAATGCTATTGCACAATAGTGGCACAAAGTTTTCACTGATCATGATTCTGATCTTAAGCGGGGATATTGAGATCAACCCAGGGCCTAGACCACCAAAGTTTCCATGTGGGAGTTGTAACAAGGCAGTACGTAACACCCATAATGCAATATGCTGTGATGAATGCGATAGATGGTACCACAGTGACTGCATTGGGCTATGTTCTCAAGTATACAGTGCACTAGAAACCCACCGATCATACTCGTGGGTATGTTGTGACTGTGGTATACCCAACTTTGCATCGGCCATATTCGATATCACTGATGAAACATTCCATTCAGTAAACTCATTTGACACGATGAGTTCTGACTCAAGTTTACCAGACGAAATCCCAATGGCTACATCCACTCCACTTAAATCAAAGCAGGGTAATTCTCAAACGAGGGGTCAAAGTCACAAGAGATCCAAAAGTAAACTTCTCCTAGTAAACTGTCAGAGTGTGCGGAACAAAACAGCTGAACTGGCGACAGTAGTTGACTCTTACAAGCCAGATATAGTAGCAGGTACAGAGTCATGGCTCAACCAAAACATAGCAAGTAGTGAAATATTCCCCAGCAACTACATAGCACACCGGAAAGACAGACAAACTGACCAAGGAGGTGGTGTATTTCAGGCCAACAGAGATGATCTAATTGTTACCCATAGGCCAGACCTTGACACAGACTGCGAGGTTCTGTGGACACAAACTCAACTTGTAGGAAGGAAACCACTGATAATAGGTACATACTACAGACCCCCATCAGACCAGGGCAATAGTCTGGATGAACTTGACAGGTCTATATGTAAAATGGGAGCAAAAATAAACTCTGACAATGTGATCATTCTTGGCGATTTCAACACCCCTGGCATCAAATGGGATACTACTGTAGCTGACAATAGTCAGGCATACACAGGCCAAGCAGAGAAACTACTAAACCTAATGGATAACCACGGGTTATTTCAAACAGTCCAGGAACCAACTAGAAATGGTAATCTCTTGGACCTGGTCTTAGTTAATAACCCCAACATAATTGAGAAGACCACAGTAGTCCCGGGGATAAGTGACCACGACATGGTTCTAGTGGACGTTAACCTGGCACTGAAACAAAACAGGAAACCTAAGAGAAAAGTGTACATCCGCACAAAAGCCGACGAACCAGCCATTAAGAAAGACCTAACGGATTATGCAACTAACTTTCACAAAAGAACTCAGGATATGTCAGTTACACAGAAGTAGTCAGACTTCAAAGACAAAATGAAAGACACGATGAACAAGCACATCCCAAGTAAGATAACATCAAGCAGATACAACTTGCCTTGGTTCAACAGAAACCTAAGGAGGCACTGTCGTAAGAAGCATCGACTCTATAACAAAGCTAAGAAAACAGGCTAAGAAGAAGACTGGAACAAATATAAGAGAGTTAAGAAGGGAGTTCAGAAAAGCATAAGACAAGCACACTCTAAATACGTGGCAGACATACTGGGAGAAGCTATAGTTGACAAACCTAAAACATTCTGGTCGTACATAAAAGGACTGAGGAAAGACCTTGTCGGGGTAGCACCCCTAAAGGTGGGAAATACCATCATCAGTGACAGTGGGAAAAAAGCAGAAGTACTCAGTTCACAGTTCAAAAGTGTTTTCACAGAGGAAGACACCACAGATATGCCATCTCTAGGCCAGCCATGTACTCCTCCAATGGAACATATAGTAGTTTCTACTGATGGTGTCGAAAAAATGCTTCAAGGTCTTAATCCCTCTAAAGCATCAGGACCAGACCAAATACCACCGTGTTTCCTCAAGTTGACAGCTGGTGAAATCGCGCCTGTTCTAACCAATATTTTCCAACACTCGCTAAACACTGCAGAAATCCCTAAAGATTGGAGGGATGCAAATATATGCGCCATCTTTAAAAAAGGAGATAGAGCGGTCCCCAGCAACTACAGACCTGTTTCACTGACCTGCATATCCTGCAAACTACTTGAACATATCATCCATAGCCAAATCATGAAGCACCTAGAAAGTTACAGTATATTAACGGATTACCAGCATGGATTTAGAGCCAAACGATCCACAGAAACACAGTTTATACTAACAGTCCATGACATAGCTGGCGCACTAAACAGTAAACGGCAGGTAGATTTAGCAATACTTGATTTCACTAAAGCCTTTGATAAAGTCCCCAATGGCAGGCTCGTCTCAAAACTGGAGTATTATGGAATCCAAGGCCCTACGCTGAATCGGTTAAAGGCTTTCCTGACCACCAGGGAACAAACAGTAGTGGTTGAAGGGAAGGCGTCGGCTCCAGTTAAAGTAGCGTCTGGGGTCCCTCAAGGAACCGTCCTGGGGCCATTGCTCTTTCTCTTGTGTATAAATGACCTAATTTATATACAATAATTTTCAGATTCCATTGCACAAATGTGTTTAAAAGTTGAAGTAAATGACAATTACATTGAGATTTTTCTTAAATAACGTGTGTAAAATGTTCTTTAATACCCTTTGAAACGATCACTTGGTGGCTTTATTCGATGGTTATAGCAACTGACAATGCTTTATCACACCATATTTACCTCGGGGCGGGTCATTAACCCTTAATTATAGCACATCTTGTGTGAAGGTCACCATTTAAAAAAGATTCAGGAGCCTTGATGCCTTTTACAATGAAATTTATTTTTCTATGATATTTTCTGCAGTACAGCGATATAGGCCTGCTACATTCGAGGCTGAGATACATTTTATACTTTACAGAGAACAATATTTCCCTGTTATTGCAATTGGTAGGGCAATCATTAAAGTTTGAACAGCTATTAACCCTATTTAGACCCGGCTTTTTGGGGCATGCTGGGACCGAGGGGGGCTTTTCCCGGCCCGCCCCCTGTAACTCACCAACCACTTGTCGTAGGGCCACCAAATTTTCAGAGAATAGTGTAGTAATAAAATTGATTTATTACAAGAAATTTGTGTTCTTATAACGACATTTGACGTAATCATGACGTCATTTTCGTGATTTTTTGGGTCAAATGGTAAAAAAAAATTTTCCGCTAAACTCAGTGAAATACAACCAAACTTGAACAATAAGTATCTTTGATGGAATGCTAAGGTCTACTTAGACTTATGTTGCCCCTGGCAACAATACTGGCGTCAAAATGACGTCCTAAAATGACGTAATGCATAATAAGTTGTTAGCCATGTTAAATCGTCAATCTTAAATTTTTGAAAGTACATTTCTTTCAAGATACAGCCTCAAAACGCTTGTTTTTGAGACTGAATTAATGCAGGGTATCACATAATAATCAATACAAATCACAACAATCAAATAATACACAACACGCATATTTGCTCCACAGATTTCTTCATGTTCAAATCAAAATTACTGAATTTTCCAAAAACAGATCTGTCAGAAACCCGTTGCCATTGCAACACTAAAAATCAATAATTTGTCTAATTAACTTGAAATTGGTTTTAAATAAATTACATGTAAAGTCACAAAATTTGATGGTTTTAGCGCAAGCCGTTCAGCGCTATCTGAGATGAAAGTTGGCCTCAAAAGCCCCCCCCCCTGGTCTGAATACATGTACTATATTAGGGTTAAATTGAAACTGCAAAATACAACCATGATTAATAAAAAGTCACAGATTCTGAAAAAGGCATAACCACAGTTTTTACAATGCTTTAAATTCAAAATATATATCAAAATATCAAACTCAAAATATATATTATTTTGCATTAAAACACAACATCACTGTCCCAAAAATGGCAGCCAGAGGCTGAATTGACATTGGGGCATCACATTAATAGTATAAAACGACATATTAAGTGATTACAATTGAAATGAAAAACTACAACTCATTTAAAAAAAAGACTCAGCACTGATGCCTTTCAAATGAAACTTTACATATTTTATACTTTCTGCAGTACATTGCTCTGCTATTAAAGTTACAGAATTGGTTCGTCCATGATTACACATTGTATTGAAATGCGCTGAAATGTACAATGCTTTAAATTCAAAATGAAAAACTACAACTCATTTAAAAAAAGACTCATCGCTGATGCCTTTCAAATGAAACTTTACATATTTTATACTTCCTGCAGTACATTGCTCTTCTACTAAAGTTACAGAATTGGTTCGTCCATGATTACACATTGTATAATTTACACAAAATCCCAAAACATTCTTTCCCTGCTCTTGCTAGGGCAATCATTAAAGTTAGAACAACTATTGAATTAAAAGTTAAACATTGCAAAATTCCACCATGATACAAATAATAAAAACTTCTAAAATACTTATTAGAATTGTGACCATTGTTACAATACTACAAATTGAAAGCAAAAAAAACTACAACTCATCTTGGAACAGACTCAACGTTGATGCTTTTAAAAATGAAACTTTACATATTTGTACTTTATTCAGTACATTGCTCTGCTACTAGAGTTCCAGACTACGATAGTACATGATTATACATTGTATACTTAACACAAAATGACAAAACACTCTTTCCCTGTTCTTGGTAGGTCCGTGATTACAGTAAGCACAGCAACTGTTACAATGGCTGTTCCTGCACAGTATGGATTGTTAAATCTAACATCTGTACTCGTGTACAATTGTAACAAATACTACACAACGAGAGGCTCTCAATCAAAATTTCCCGAAATGAAATATGTCTCTTAGAAATATAACTTGTCATGTAGGGATAAGATTTAAGTCCGTGGCTTTTTAAGTAGCTTGAAATATTAAAATTGGCAGACGACAGCATCGATATTGAGCTGAAAGTGTCCACACCCCAATACTACTTGTCAATGACTATATTTTCATATCATAAATTTCAAAATGTCATGTAAGGATAAGATTGAGATTTTGTGATTTTTTGAGTAGTTTAGAATATCCATCTTGTTTTATGGCAGACATCAGCATCAATTATGAGCTGCGAGCGCCTACAGCTCAATACTATATTTGTGTACTTGACTTAATTTTTATATTACATTTTTGTAAATCAAATTTAAATCTAAGTTGCTGCAATGTTACAGTTGTCAAAAAGAGGCATGAGAGCGTCATTCGCTAAACTTCACTTTAAGTTATAATTCTTTATATTTTCCCGAATTGTCAGCGCCCCCCCCCCCCAAAAAAAAAAAAATTTTTAGAAAATTCTATTCTAATTTCAAATTAGAAAATTGTGGCAATGAGAATGTACAGGGTTGATATCAAACGATATACCATTATAAGCAACCAAGCTACAACTTTCACAAATACGGGAGGTACCATTATTAAAACTGTACGTACATTTAAGTTTCTCTCAAGAAATGTAGCTCACAATATTAGATTTAAAGTAATTCTTTTACAACCTGGTGTCCTACCGAAACGCCCCAACAACTTTAAACTTGTCTCCAAAACCACGAACTACGTCTGAGAAAAGAATAATACATCCAGGATAAATGCAATTTTAAAACCATGATGTTCATGGTGTTCATGCTATCCACCTTGAACTTTGGGCCTGCACTCCACTGTACTTTCCTGCAGAGGGCGTTACTAGGTACTATGTCCTAGTAAAGGACAAGGTACTAAAAAGTTACTAAATGTTCTGCAATAACAGTGTAAACCACCATGCACATCTGCTTCCTTGTTAGTTAATTTAGGCCAGGCGAATTCAATTTGTAGATTTGTAGATGTTTTACGTGTTTTTGCATAAGAATTGTGGAAATCAGTCATGGCATTTTGATAGTGTTTCTACAATTTCCTACAGAAAATTTAGCTGCGAAATTTAGCTGCTAAGGGATGGATTTTCAGCATCCAAGGATTCAGTGACGGCCTGCTACTGAACCTGCCCTATCTGATCATGACCACTGACCATTTCTGTCAATATTTTTAGGGGTTGGCATTTATTTTCACATCTGCATACATAGGGTTCGGATGTATTAAGGCAGCTAGCACTTCGTTCTGTGATGATTTCCCTACTTTTGGAGATTAAATATTAGCTTGAGACAGATCCTGCTATGTCTGATCATGACCACTGACCATTTCTGTAGACGCTTCATTCTTTGGTGGTATTTCCACATCTACGTAGTATAGTGTTTGCTCAATAGAGTAAAGACCATTGTCCCCCTCCCTGAGCCTCCCTGCCTCATTAACTGACAGCCCAACTTTCAAGTGTAATGTAGACTTATTGGATGGTTAATTTCTGACATTTCCGACAACTACTAAATCACAAGGTCAAAGGCAAACTCTCTGCCTACATAAATTTTGTGAATAACTTGCTAATATTATAATATTGATATTATAAGCACATCTAAATTTATAAACTTCAAGTGCCCGGCGGGACCCCTAGACAAACTTTTTTTCAAGCAAATTTGGTATGTATGTATTCGTCAGTAAAAACCCTATAACATCCCATCGATCCCAGGTGTATCATTATTATTACAACAGAGATATTATCTAATATGTTCAGATTTTTGGCAAAAATCACATGCTTGCAATATTCATACAGGGTCAGCAAAGTGTAGGAGATGTTGTGCACTCTGGGCCCGACACACTGTTTTAGAACAACTTGTCTACTTTCTATACATGTGTTCAGTAACTCAAAAGAATGTTGTGTGTGAATGCGCTTTTAGGGCAAAAATAAGATCACAAAAATTGAACTTCTGGCTTCTTAGGAACTGAAATCTGATCACTTTGTTGGGATAAGTGGACAATACAGCCAATTAACTTGTTGACATAGCACCTTCCTTGTTGGGGACCAGACTACCCAAGGAGAACAATAGGCAGTTCACGGCTTGTCCACACCTTTACCTGCTAGTGCCAGACAGTCAGCTTGGCTTGGTTTATCAGCAATAAACAACCATTGTTTCAGGGTTCCAAGTACTAGTACATTGTAAGACTGGAAAAAGACTATACTTTATCGAAAATCCATTTCTTGATCCAACATACTCTACAACAACATAAGGAACAAGTCGATGACATCAAAAAGTATAACTATAATTTGGTTGGCGCAAGCTTTTTAACAAGTTGATTACACTGGCGCACTCACTATCCAGTTTATCGTCTGTTGTTCCCCGACGCAAAAGGGTTCTATAGAGCTGCTACAACTTACCAAAATTCGAAAGAAAGTATGTGCAAGGTTTTACCTATGTCAAACCACTAGTCTAAACACTAGTATAAGAGTACTCTCCTAAGTCCTGTAATGAAAATTGCTCATCAAAACAAACAAAACGGCATCAAATCCAGAAAAACATGGAGGGTTATCAGACTTTTGATTATCAACAGTACCCCTGGTGTTTATGATAAATATACTCAGGTTCTCCTTTACTAAAGTCTCTGAGTTTTATAGGTTTTATGCCTTGTCAGGATATTTGCAATGAAAAAGTCACATTTGACAGAACAATCGACCAGTGTGTAATGTTTAGATCTGGGAATCACACAAATTAGAAACACTAGACATATGGATTCCTTTGTCAATTATAATACACATCCAGCACTGTTCCCAGACAGCCAAACATTTCACACTCCACAGAGGCCAGGTATCACTTCACCTGGTCAACCGGCACCCCTCTTGCAATGTTTTCACACTGGGCAGGGTCAGGGCAATTATCAAACAATAGGAGAAATCTGGAAAATTCAGGGTCAGAGGTTGTATCCATGTGTTGCTAGGGCGGTCGACGCCCAAATTGCTGGGGGGTCGTGAAATGGTCTTAACTCTACTGAGTGGCTGTAAGGCAGCTACCACTTTGTTATTTCACAGTTTTAGAGATTGAATATTAGTCTGAGACTAATCCTGACCTGTCTGACGATGAACACTGGTCATTTATATAGACGCTTCATCCTTTGTTGGCGTTTTTACATACATAAGGTTTGGATATAAGGCAGCTAGCACGTTACAGATTTACGTTACAGATTTGCAACTGTAGGAGATTGAGCGTTTACATGATATTGGCCCTGCCCTATCTTATTACCCCTGGTCATTACAGTCGCTGTGGTGTTTGTGTTGGGATGAGACTGACTCTGTACTATCTGATCATCACCACTGGTCAGTACAGTAGCTGTGGTGTTTGTGTTTGTGTGGATTCAGTTTTGGCCTGAGACTGACCCTGTACTGTATGATCATAACCAGTGGCCATTATACATGTAGTTGTTGCTTAGTACAGAGAATTTAGCTGCGAGGCTGTCGACCTTGTGCCATAAGAAATATTTCTCGCATCCAAGGATTCAGTGTTATCCTGAGACTGACCCTGTCCTGTCTGATCATAACCACTTGTCTTTACAGTAAAAGTAGCTTCCTTGTACAGATAATTTAGCTCTGGGGTAGTAGACCCTGTGCCATAAGAAATATTCGTCGTAGATTCAGCGTTTGCCTGAGACTGTCCTGTCTGATAATAACCACTGGTCTTTACAGTACCTTCTTTGTACAGAGAATTTAGCTCTGGGGTAGTAGGCCCGGTGCCATATGAAAAATTCCTCGCATCCAAAGATTCAGTTTTTGCCTGAGACTGACCCTGTCTTGTCTGATCATTGGTCATTGAAGAAGCTTTGGTGTTTTTGCTGGATTCAGTGATAACATGAGATTGACCCAACCCAGTTTTATTACGTGGGTTGTCAATATCTTCATACTGGTGATCATCACCACTGGCCATCACAGTAGCTATGGTGGTTGTGCTGGATTCACTGATAATATGGGACTGACCCTGCCCTGTCTTAACACGTGGGTTGTCAATATCTTCATACTGGTGATCATCACCACAGGCCAACACAGTAGCTGTGGTGTTTGTGTTGGATTCAGTGATAGCCTGGGACTGACCCTGCCCTGTTTTAAGACGTGGGTTGTCAATATCTTCATACTGGTGATCATCACCACTGGTCATTACTGTAGTTGTGGTGCTTGTGTTGGATTCAGTGATGGTCTCAGACTGCCCCTGCTCTGCCTGATCATGACCACTGGCCATTACCGACACTGCTTTGTTTCTCCCAACAAAACCAGGATTCAGCCCTAATGGAGCATTCTTGATCCTCCTCTTATGCCATATTACAGCCAAGAAGGTCCCAATCAGAACACTAACAGCAACTGAACCACAGATAGAGCTAATAATAACATGTAAGGGGGAACTGGGGGCAACTTCTGGTTTGTTTGAGGTGATTGCAAGGGGCAAAGCTGATGTTGCTCTTGTTATGATTGTGTTTTCTGCAGTATGGGCTGTTGAGCCAGCAGTGGCAGTGCGCTTGAAGAACCACTGATAGTGAGAGGTGAGGGTTGACTTGTAACAGATATCAGTACTTTCTGTGTTGCAAACTGAAGATGTTGACTGTGCATCTAAACATCTATCCATAGTTACTGGTGATTTGTTTGGCTCTTTACATATCAATTCTTTAGGATCAACAATTGTGAGCTTCTGTCCCTGAACTTTGGCGGGATGGGCACATATTATCTTGTCTTTTAATGCGGGATTTAAGTGAGACATTAAACAGTCACACTGCCAGGGGTTCCCGTCTAGTTCTAATAAAGATGGGATGGTATATGTGAGCAAGCAGGAGACTGACAGGGGAATGGCCGACATGTTGTTGTCTTGAAGTCTCAAAACTTTTAATAGGGTCAGATTTCCAAATGTACCAGAATGGATGGTAGTTATCTGGTTGTCGCACAGCCACAAATTTTTTAGCTGGGGATGATTTGCAAAGGTACCAGCAGAAATGGTAGTTATCTGGTTGCCGGCAAGGCTCAACCCGTGTAGCTGGGGTTGATTTGCAAATGTACAGGGATGGATATTAGTTATCTGGTTGCTGGATAGATCCAAAACTCTTAGCTGGGATAGATTTGCAAATGTACAAGGATGTATGGTAGTTATCAGGTTGTTTTCTAGGCACAGCTCTTTTAGCTGGGACAGGTTTTCAAATGTACCAGAAGGGATATAAGCTATTTGGTTGTTGTTCAGGGTCAACGTTTGCAGCTGGGTCAGATTTGCAAATGAATCAGAATGGATGGCGGTTATCTGATTGTAGGACATGCGCAACATTATCAGCTGGTGTTGATTTGCAAATGTACAAGAATGGATGGTAGTTATCTGGTTGCGTTCCAGCCACAACATTTGAAGCTGGGATAAATTTGCAAGTGTACCAGGTTCGATGGTAGTTATCTGGTTGTCACACAGGGCCAACTCTTTTAGCTGCGGCATATTTGAAAACATACCAGCATGGATGGTGGTTAACTGGTTATTGGACAGAAATAAATGTTGTAAATTGGATAGATATGCAAATGCGCCAGTTTCAATATTTGTTATATGGTTGTGACTGAGGGCCACCAAAGTCACCTTCTTATACCGTAACAGGTCAGACTGTTTTACAGTTTTAAAATGGTTAAATTTTAATCTTAACTCAGAGATGGATGTACGGAGGTTCTGAGGGATCCTGGTGAGGAAGGAAGCCCTTGGTGGGTTTGGCTCCTTCAGGATGATGAGAAGGAAAATCAGCAAGTGTCGCAGCTTTCTTCCCATGGTGTCCAGCTACCTATAAACAGAACCCAAATCTCATTTTATAGGTCACACCAACCCGATGCATTGCATCTCAACCGTGACTGAGTCAACAAATCAGCAGTGACAGACCCCATCATAAAAATAACGGTGTAAAAAAATGGACGGTGTGTAAAAATAGTTTCTTTATTCACAAACGTTTTAGCCACTTTCTGGATAGGAACTGAAGACCAAGGATGACACTTTTCTTGTAAGGTGTGTTCTTCTTAGGTAGCTGATCTGAAATGCCATTTGACAAAAAAAATCCAGGTCATATACACACAGTTACGGTAATTGTCTGACAGGTGCACATGCTTTCCTGAATGAAATCGAAGAGTTAATGAGTGCAGTGCTTTTCGTATGAAGAGAAGTGCGGGGTTTTTTTCATGTACGGAAAATGCGATGTATTTCGGCACTTTGGTGCTTTTGGGGGATCAGGATATTAGAGAGCGTTGTCTTTTTGTACGAACAGAGTTTGGGCAGAAACAAGAAAAGAGTAGTATTATCCGCTTTGGGTAGCTAATCCGCAGTGCCGTGTGACAAACAACCCATATATATGTATATAAACGTGGTGGAGTTGATTGTCTGCAGGTGCCTTTCTCTGGTGAATTTGAAGAGGTAAAATGGCAATGCGATGCTGTTTCGATAAATAAATAAATTGATTGGCTTTCTTCGACATAGAAACGAAAGTTGCGGCACCTTATAAAAAAGGTCTGCATCAATGCAAGTATAGTGGCTTATCAACAGCACTGCAAGCAGTTGAAAGCAGAATTTCTACTTTCCACTTGAGACTTAATCAGTACAGACAGTAGACACTAACCTTAGCAACACGACGTGAGGTTTCATCGTGTTGACATTCTGAATTTTTTGGATGTTACTTTTCTTTTCCAGAATAAGATGTTCAAACGTTTTCTCCATTCTTTCTGCCCCTCCATAGAAAACATATATCTTATATCTGTATGTGTGTGATACAATTTTCTCTGGAAGGGGACAGACACGAAAAAGATACATCGTTTGCTAAGGTGTACGCTGAACCGCTGGTCGAAAGAGTTACGTGACCACATAACTGTGACTGATACGTGCAATGAGTCAATTGAAAAAAGTTCATATCAAGAACTTGAATGCAAAAACTGAGCAGATTAAGCAATCCAATCAAAGGACTACCCTTTAAAATCCTCTCTGTAAACATGTATTCCATAGGAATTGCAAATGATTGCACACAATAGCATAAAATGCGGAACCGAATGTCCGAAACAAAACTTGTGCTCACAGTTGTCTATCTTTGCCGACACCGAAAAAAAAAATTTTTCGACTTCATATCTCGATTAATTTAAGGCATAGCAAACGGTCACACCCGTTTCATAGCTAATGGTCAACCTGCAGACTCATACCTTTTGGTACTTTCTGGGAAGGAAATCGCCGTAAAAATGCCTCGGGCACAGGTTGGTGCTGGTCTTGTAGGGTGTGTCAGCCTCCTAGCCTTCGGTAGCTGATCCGCAATGCCGATCTGAAGTGTGACAAACAACCAAAGATTATTCTTGCGTACATGGTGGGGTTGATTGTCTGCACGGTACACACCTGCGTTTTTGGACGAAAAGACTCAAGTTGCTTTTAGGATTAAGAGATCTACTTTCCTTGGTGAAAAGAAGTAAAATGAGGTCTTAATGGGTTTAGGAGATTCCGTGTTGCTCTCTTGGAAGTGTGCGGTGCTTTCTTAGTTAAAGGTTAGCGCAATGCCCAAAACTGTTACTCAAGCAACTGGATATGATTTTGGAAACGGTCAGACGTTTTGTCACTGACACTGCAGAAGAAATGCAGGTTTATAACCATGAACTATTGATTGATATGCAAATAAGTGA
The DNA here is from genome assembly GCF_001625305.1 of Branchiostoma belcheri. Taxonomy (NCBI): domain Eukaryota; kingdom Metazoa; phylum Chordata; class Leptocardii; order Amphioxiformes; family Branchiostomatidae; genus Branchiostoma; species Branchiostoma belcheri. The sequence continues at coordinate 780,252 of NW_017804487.1, forward strand.
AGACAATTAATTTTGGAAATTCAAAAGAAAACAAAGGGTAGACAAGAGCTCCTGTTGTTTGAGAAGTAAAGTCCGGAAGGGGGG
>NW_017804487.1:780385-788065 GCF_001625305.1 Branchiostoma belcheri
CCCCCCTTCACTGTTGAGGGTGGGGTTGTACATTATTTCATCTTGTCTCTCTAACAGCCTGTTACACGCTGTAAGATATCCGTGGACTCCAGTGTGAAGGAGTGACCATTTTGTGTTATAGGTGGTGGAAAATGGCTGGGGAGTAGCCAGTAGCGCTAAGTCTGCAGTGTTCCCTCTTGCCTTACTTTACAGCGTCCGACTGGTCTCTTCGATATAGTTGTTTTACAAATAAGCCCCTCACATTTGAGTCCGTACATTTAACCTTTATACCTTTGCCAGGTCGGACTTAACGTTTTACCGGCCTTTGTCTGAATGTTGATTGAGGTTTGAAGTTTGTGGCAATGTTGAAGTTTTGGAAGATCCGTCGGAGTTTTTGGGATACTCCTTGGAGAAACGGATAAGTGATTTTTTTACTCTTTAAATCCAGCCACCTATAAACAGAACCCAAAGCCTCTCATTTTATAGGTCCCACCAACCCGATGCCTTGGATCTCAACCGTGACTGAGTTAATAAAACAGCAGTGACAGACCCCAGCATAAAAATAACTGTAAAAAAATTGGACGGTGTGTAAAAAGAGTTTCTTTATTCACAAACGTTTTAGCCTTACGTATTGTAAGCTGGCAGACAGGTACCTTTCAAGCCAGTCACGATAGCTTCATTATCCACTTTCTGGCTAGGAACTGAAAATCATCGATGACGCTGTTCTTGTAAGGTGTGTTCTGCTTCGGTAGCTGATCTGTAATGCCGTTTGACAAAAAAACCCAGGTCGTATACACACAGTTACGGTAATTGTCTGAAAGGTGCGCATGCTTTCCTGGATGAAGTCGAAGAGATAATGAGTGCAGTGCTTTTCGTATGAAGAGAAGTGCGTTTTCTTTCATGTACGGAAAATGCGATGAAGTTTGGACAAAGAGGTGCTTTTGGGGATCAGGATATTAGAGAGCGTTGCCTTTTTGTACGATCAGAGTTTGGGCAGAAGAAAGAAAAGAGTAGTATTATCCGCTTTGGCTAGCTGATCCGCAGTGCCGTGTGACAAACAACCCATATGGCCATATATGTGTATATAAAGGTGGTGGAGTTGATTGTCTGAAGGGGCCTTTCTCTGGTGAATTTAAAGAGGTAAAATGGCGATGCGATGCTGTTTCGACAAATAAATAGATTGATTGGCTTTCTTAGACATAGAAAAAGGTCTGCATCAATGCAAGTATTGTGGCTTAACAACAGCACTGCAAACAAGTGAAAGCAGAATCTCTACTTTCCACTGGAGACTTAATGAATAGACACTAACCTTAGCAACAAGACGTGAGGTTTCATCGTGTAGACATTCTCAAATTTGTCGGATGTTGCTTTTCTTTTCTAGCATAAGATTTCTTCATGTTCAAACGTGTTCTCCATTCTTTCTGCCCCTCCATAGAAAACATATATTCTACATCTCTATGAGTGTGGTACAATTTTCTCTGGAAGGGGACAGACACGAAAAAGATACATCGTTTGCTAAGGTGTACGCTGAATCGGTGATCGAGAGAGTTACGTGCCCACATAACTGACTGATACGTCCAATGAGTCAATAAAAAAAAATTCATATCAACCACTTGAAAACAAAAATTGAGCAGATTAAGCAATCCAATCAAAGGACTACCCTTTAACCCTTGTTCTGCTGGTAATTTTTGCACAATATTTTAAAATAATTTTGTCACAGGTCACAGACCCTTGACTTTTTCCACCTCGTTTCGCTGCGGTGTGCAACGTATTGCACGAGAAGTACCCACAAATTACATATACATATACAGGGCACTATATAGATGGTACTGTATGCGCAACCCATATATAGGTCCCTCTGTAAACATGTATTCCATAGGAATTGCAAATGATTGCACATAATGGCATAAAATGGGGCACCGAATGTCCAAAACAAAACTTGTGCTCACAGCTATCTATCCCTACCGACACCGAAAAAACATCAACAATTTTTCGACTTCATATCTTGATTAATTTAAGGCATAGCAAACTGTCACACCCGTTTCATAGCTAATGGTCAACTAGCAAACTCATACCTTTTGGTACTTTCTGGGAAGGAAATCGCCGTAAAAATGCCTCGGGCATAGGTTGGTGCTGGTCTCGTAGGGTGTGTCAACCTCCTTCGGTAGCTGATCCGCAATACTGATCTGCAGTGTGACAAACAACCAAAGATTATTCTTGCGTACATGGTGGGGTTGATTGTCTGCACGGTACACACCTGCGTTTTTGGACGAAAAGACTCAAGTTGCTTTTGGGATTAAGAGCGCTGCTTTCCTTGGTGAAAAGAAGTAAAATGAGGTCTTAGTGGGTTTAGGAGATTCCGTGTTGCTCTCTTGGAAGTGTGCGCTGCTTTCTTAGTTAAAGGTTAGCGAAATACCAAAAACTGTTACTCAAGTAACTGGATATGATTTTGGAAACGGCCAGACGTTTCAGGTAGCATCCACTACCTTTTGTCAGTGACACTAAAAGACTGCAGGAGAAATGCAGGTTTATAACCATGGGTTGGAGCTTCAAGAATCAAGTGCCCGAGAGTTCTACCCGAACCCCCCCCCCCTTCTTTTACTGTTGAGGGTGGGGTTGTACATTATTTCATATACAATGTATCGTGTTTCACCATGGCATGTAAGATATCATTGAACTCCAGTTTGTAGGAGTGACCCTTGTTGTGTTATAGGTGGTGGAAATTAGCTGGGGAGTAGACAGTAGCGCTACGTCTGCAATGTATCACACGTTAGTGTTGTGTGTGTACGAGCTTAGATTTCCTGTGTATCTACTAGTAGTTCCTGTCACGAAGTGTTTGCCTATACAAGTAAATTTCAAAATTTTGTATTTTTTCCGAAGATGTAGCTAGATCTACTGATATTTTCCATTGACATAATTAAATCGTGTAATACCTTGAGCATAATGTTTCCTTCTGTGATGTTTTTTCCTTGGATGGAATATTGTCAGAGATAGTCAGTTGTTCATAAAACACAGAAATCAAGATATAAACCAAACCAAAATTCTTTTTCATATTAGATCAGAAACAAAAGTCAGACGCGGGTTACGTTGTTAGGCTGGTCGGTTTGAAACGAAGAACGTTGACATTATGAGGAAAACGTAACGTGCCAACCGACGTCAAATGTACTACGTGGGTAATCAGGCCAACGATTTCACCTTTGACCCAGATCGTTCACCTCTGACTTCGCGAGACGAGACAAAGAACAAAGCATCCCGAGTTCCGGTTTACATGAAGAGAAAAACCATCATAAGAAGCAGGTAAGGCTTAGAAACCGGCAGCAAAGTATTCTTACAACGAGCGAAATACTTTGAGATCCTTTCTGTGGAAAAAGGATCAGAGTAAGGTAATAATTACAGGTTCGCGATAGCGGGAACCTGTTTTACGTTACCTCGATTTTATGGGCGCCGCCATTTTGTTTCCCGTCATGCAATGGGGCAGGCCAAAGTTGAGTGAAGTGCATTGTGGGACCTGTCACCGGGCCACAGTGTAAGGACGACGCCTAGCGGTATGTTTGGAAAGAGCAGTAACTGAAAGCCTACCTGGTTGTGTGTTCATTTTGGCAGGAGTGTATAGAGGCGATGGCTTTGGCGTAATATACGCTGATTGTGTTTAGGACTTGCAATTGAAGTTCAATGTAATTTTCTTCGCATGACGGGAAGGAAACATGGCGGACCTAAGGTTTTTATGATGAGATGATGAGGCTTTGGTATTAGTAGGGTGGTCTTGTGGATCTTGTCGGAGGCCGAAGCTAGGGACGACAGATTGTCCTCAAGTACAGGGTCTAGTAGGTGGGATAAGTGGCATGAAGATTTGGTATTAGTAGGGTGGTCTTGTGGATCTTGTCGGAGGCCGAAGCTAGGGACGACAGATTGTCCTCAAGTACAGGGTCAGTATGTGGGATAAATGGCATGAAGATTTGGTATTAGTAGGGTGGTCTTGTGGATCTTGTCGGAGGCCGAAGCTAGGGACGACAGATTGTCCTCAAGTACAGGGTCAGTAGGTGGGATAAGTGGCATGAAGATTTGGTATTAGTAGGGTGGTCTTGTGGATCTTGTCGAGGCGGAGCCTAGGGACGACAGATTGTCCTCAAGTGCAGTGTTAGTAAGTGGGATAAATGGCATGGAGGTTTTGGTATTAGTAGGGTTGGTCTTGTGGATCTTGTCGAGGCCGAGCCTAGGGACGACAGATTGTCCTCAAGTACAGGGTTAGTACGTTCAATTGATGAGATGAAGTTGGGGGATGTGATTTTGTCCATCTGAATATTAAGCATCCTGAAACCTGTTCTGCCTAACATTCATAACATAATAGTCCTTTTTTGTCTGACCTAGGACCTAACTCTAAGAAGTGACAAACTGAGGAATGACACAGAGACTTGCTTTGGTCAAGACTTTTAGACTTGACCTCTGACCTTGCAGTGGGAGACACCTGTACTAGGTCATCTATTACAGCTGTAGAGCCAGGGAACTCTTGTTGCACATGATCATTGGATATTGTACAAAAACTATGCAGATGTCCTGCTATAAATACCATACATGCCTCCCTTGTATTTAAGATATTATTACATAGCAGTGAATCATTGAACAAATCTTATATGGCCGTTGTACTCGTTAGTTTGATAACTGGATGTACTGAATAACAGCAATCAGTTTCGATTACAATATAGACTGTATCATTCTCCAGTCTCAAAGCCTGGCTACTGGAGAAGCCAAATGTAATAAAATAATTGACAATACAATTGAACTAGTTGTTGTTACAATGACTGTCGTTCTTTATGCTCAAATGTTTTGTTGTCACTGTCCTTGTACTAGGACATATGATGGATCCAGACAATCAAACAATTTGGTCAGGGGTGGTCCTCTGGCGAATGTCTTCAGACATTATGACATTTGGTATCGATCATGCAGACTCTATTGTCTTTTGCGTCCTTACACTGGACATCGAAGAGCACGTTCAGATCGGCCTCGTCGCATCGGCTGTGCCGGGAACTGCCGTCACGTCGGTCTCGGGCGGTGTGACTGGCCTCACAGCTCTCCCAGGACCGAGAATGGATGTCCCAGGGCCGGGGATGCAGACGGCGGTTGTTTCGGGGGATGAGGGTGTGTCCGGCGGTGGCTTGACGTGGACGGTCTGCTCCCTAATGCAAGGGAAGAAGAGAAAGTGCCCAGGGAAGTACATCCCGGGCCAGATGGATGGGTGGCTGACGTGTCAGGTCCATCAGTGGTCAGCTTCCCCGGATCAGGAACGCCGGGAAGAGACGGTGCCCGTTGGCCGTCCTGTGCCCCGTTATGACCATTCTTGGCCGAGGGTCGCTGCATGTACACTGAAAAAGAAGACATGTGCCCCTTGAACAGTTTCAACCTGACAACCAAATACAACCACTGGCGACGTCGACATTGACCCAGAACATAGGTTGGGTCAACCTATACATGTACAGTACAGACAAACTCACACGGCCCATGCTGTCAAAACGGACAACTGTTCTCACACATAAACTCACTAGGATCACCACTGAATAAAAACAAACAACAAAGTAGCAAAACCTACGCATACAAAATAGAATAATAGATCCATCCCGGCCATCACATTAACTACCATTGTCACGACTTCAACGCGTCAACGCCGTCGAAAAAACAACAACTTTGGAACCTCTAGAGAATTAAAACAGCACCAAAATCCTCAGTTGGCCACATGTCTCTACCAATCGTTTATCGTAGTCTTCAGAGAAAAAGTCAGGGAATTTTCAGGGGTCGTTTTGTCTAAAATAATAACAGAAAAATAATCGTTTTCTCTTAAAAAATAAAAAAATGATCGTTTTCTCTAAAAATAATAACAAAAATAATCGTTTTGAATACAACAATAACAGTAAAGTTATCATTTTCTATATAGAATAATAACAAAAATAATCGTTTCATATGAAATAATAACAGAAAAATAATCATTTTCTATAAAGAAAATTACAGAAAAATTATCGGTTTCAATAAAAAAAAAACGGTGTACAAACCAGGCACACTGCGCAGGCTCACTTCCTGGCCCCTGCCCACAGCTCTATCGGGACCGGGAAACGGATGTCTCAGCACCGGGGACATCGGTTGTCTCGGAGGATGAAGGCGTCCGGCGGCGGCTTGACGTGAACGATCTGTGCTCTCCAAGCAGAGGTTGGTAGGGAAGATTACAACCTGCAGAAGAAATACGAGGATGTTTGTCGGGAAGGTCCAACCAATTGTATTTTAACATTAATGAAAGTCTCTCAGACAATTATGAATGACGAATCATTGGCTAAGATTACATCGCATGTCTAATTCATGTTATTTGACATATAATGTACCTGATGCAATCATTGTGCAATGAACATTTCATAGTTGACTTGAATCGGCCTGCCCAAAACAGGCTAAAACAACTGAAGATTAATTACCCCTCTGGCATGTTAGGTCATCTCCAATTTGTCACGCATTCTTTAAGTCAGGCAATTAACTCCATAGGTCAGAAAAACTGGCCCTATGTGTCAGTGTTTTGAACGTCTGAACCTAGCTGTCACTCAACCGTGCAGATGCAGGTGGCAGCTGTGTAACGTGTAACACTATATACGTGGGACTGGCGAAACATCTCCAAAGTCTCCACAACAACAACGCGGATTCAAACTTAGTAAAATAGCCAAATAGGGAGTCAATAGATTTTACAGAATGCTATGAAGTGTACATCGAAGTAAACAATAGTTGAAAGATATGTTTGTTCATTAATCAAGATGTTACAAATTCAACAACATGTTCCTCAGATCAACAGAAACGACAAATACATCGTGTGGACTTACCTCTGTTTTGGCCCCTCCGTAAAGGTCTGTTAGACCATCTCGCCGGTGAATTTGATTTTCTTCTATGAGGTGAGGGTCGTCATGGCTTAGCTGGCCTGTTGCGGGTACAGAGATTGAGAGAGGAAAAAAACATGATTATGAATAAATTGAAGTCATTTCTTGGCGTTTAAAAGACTCAATAGAAACTCCGATTGGAGTCTCTGCCGGTACCGGTAGAAATCCCGACCGGAGTCTCAGCCATTACAATCACTAATCTTTTAGGATATGTTATCAAGTTATAGCAATAGAACTCTACCAGGTTGGAGTCTCTACCCAGCCTCAGTACTGTTATAAAGAATTAGCCTGGGTGCCAGACGCTAGCGTTCATAAAGCGATAGATTTTTTTTGTGTCCGCTACTGTATCCGCCGCCCAACCCCAGGCTGCCCCAAACCTAGCCGTGGCGACTCTTGACTCGGGCTTACATTGCATTACCCTCAGCAAGAGTCGTGGAAAGATCCATTGGCAGAACTGCACATTTCCCGTTGGCTGCTCGATGCTCCGTTTTTGACCCGGTTTTTTGCTGTCCCGAGCTTCCCTACAATATAACTCCACAATTGGCCGGGTTGCCGATGTTCAGATCGGCCTAAATATTCCACAGCGCGACGGGAAAGTACTAAAATAGCTAGTCGGTACATCCGCGCCGCCATTTTGGATATAGTCCGGAATGTCCGCTACCGCCGTCGGGAACGCTCGGTAGGCTTTCCGGTTATGATCGGAGAGTTTTCGGTCCCGCTTCGGTAATCGTGGCGCTACCGAGCGTTCCCGACGGCGGTAGCGGACATTCCCGACTATATCCAAGATGGCGGCGCGGAT
>NW_017804487.1:788085-795650 GCF_001625305.1 Branchiostoma belcheri
TTACTGTTCGTGTTGTGGATTATCTGCTGTACCTGTGCCGCTGCACCTGTGGATTACCCGCTGAAGGAGAAGAGTCTCAAGGGACAATTATATTATGAACAGTGAATGCATAATATTGTGGAACATGTGTAATAGAGACATAGTGTGAATGAGGTAGAACTTGAGAAAGATAGAGAGAACATCTGTCGTCAGGTCATGTGAAACTTCTTGGGCAATCAACATGTGTGGAGGTTATTATACCGTGGATTGTTGATGTGTCTGTTGATGAAGAACTTCTATAGTAAACCTATTTCCTTCAGAAAAAGTGTAGGGAGTATGAAATGTTCTCTAGTGGATTAAGAGGTGACATTCTGAAGATTACACTATAATGCATCAGAAAGCTGTGATTTCTTTGTGTATTAGTAAGTGGACGAGTTGTTCAGCCATGTTGTTAAGTAATATAGATGCTAGTATGCGTTTATCTCTTCTGTATGGAAGTAGAATATTATCTTATATCAGTTTGCTACAGTAGAAGTCAGTGCCTTCGCGATGTTTGAAATGTACGTGCAAGTTACGTAGTGAAAAATGCAGTCTTGCTGTAGTTAAGTTTAATTCAATAGTCAAAGCGGTTCTTAAGGCAGTTCTAACACTTTACTTTGTTGTACAAGTTAAAATATTTTATTCGAATTCACATAGATGTAGCTATAGAGAAGTTCCAAGTTAACAGTTCTGTATTTATTGTCAAATGTCGGGACGACATCTCAGCCAGAGGGGGCGTGTGTTGCCATGTAGAAACACCCCCTTTAGGATAATGGTTTGATCCGATGTACGCATGCGTACTGCGCAGTTGGTTTGAGAGAACAAAGAATACACTCAGTCGTCTCTATGCTCTGGCTTCGCTGGTCGTAATTGCGTTGTCATCTGGAATAGGAACTGTGATCTGGAACGAGAATTGGTAGGGTAACACTGGCAGACACACAGGCACATGCGCAACAGGCAGCTAAAGCCGTGGTGGTGCAGTATGAGGACCTGGAACCCAAAATCATCACCATTGAGGTCAGTAAGGTCAAATGTAGGGTGTATCTAGAAGTGCTTTGGTCTGATCTAACCAGAAGTGAAGATCCTAACTTAAAGATATTGTCCTTTGCCCCTCCAGTTCTTTTGAAGATTGGCTGAATACAGAAAGAGCTAAAACCGAGGCAAAATTGAACATAATCAATAAGCAATGACTGATAGGACAGTACTTATGCTGATTATATAATGAGGACAATCATTTGTTCTGTTAGGTTGATATGTGGTGTGCTGCACTACGTGTTCATGTCTGCTTTTGTTTCCAGGATGCAATTCTGCACCAGTCGTTCTTCCATCCCATCAACAAGATAGAGAAGGGCAATCTGCAGGAGGCGTTTGAGAAGGCTGACCAGGTAACACTGCTGGCAATTGCTTTGCTGAAGGAATGATGGAGAATTGTCATGAAGACAGTCAATAACCTGTAGTGTTTGAGTACATTACATGTATGTAGCATGTGGCAGGACAGAGTTGGAGGGGCCGGTCACTGCCGATAAACAGAGCAGTACTTTGTTAGGTTAGACCATAATTGTTTGTTTGTTTATTTATTTATCCAGGAGAACACATGTCGCCTGATGGTGATTTTCAAGTGCATACAGTTGTTTGAAGGCTGTTAGGGTTCTGGACTTCTGGCTGTTTATAGATGGTGTGGTAGTGTGTTCCACCATATGAAGGAAAACATTCATTTATTACATCGATGAAGGTTAGACATCCAGGTAATACGATACACCAAAAAGCAGTTACTCAAGCAACTGCTTTTTGGCGCATTCATTTATTATTTTGCTTTGCAAATGTTACCTTTCTAGTTATTCTTTTGTATCAGATCATTGAGGGGAAGTTGAGGATCGGAGGCCAGGAGCACTTCTACCTGGAGACCTGCGCCGCGATCGTGGTTCCTCATGGGGAGGACGGAGAGATGGAGATATACTGTTCCACACAGAACCCCGACATGACACAGGTTAGTCTTACACAACCCCACCAAGACACAGGCATGCTCGTAGCCAGGGAGGGTTCGGGGGGTTTGGAAGAACCCCCCCACAAGGCTCAAAGGTCCACTTTTTGGTCCACTTTTTATGTATGTAAAGGTCCAAGATTTTTCTTGAAAAGATGGACTAGAATCGTAGAAAAACTGCTTCCTTTGTCTTTGAATAAAAATTATCTCTGATTTGTTCTTGGAAATCCTCTCAAAAACGCACGAAATGCCATTTTAGAAGGTTCATGTTTCAAAATTTTCTGGGGGGGCATGCCCCCAGACCCCCTAGGAACCTCGCGCCTTTGGCGCTCACCTGACGCCTACAGCACTCGATGTCCCCTCAAGCAGTGGGAAGAAACCCCCCATTCGAAATCCTGGCTACGGGCATGACAGGTTAGTAGTAAAGTTCACGCTTTGCTCCAACACAATAAAGGAACTCACCATAAATTTTCGGTCAATCTCGTCGACCTCCGTCAGAGGCGTGATGACGTCAGGAGCGCATCAAAAGTGGCGAGAAGACAGAATCTTCCACCACCATGGTTCAGAGAGGGTTGATGGGCCCTGATGTAAACTGCCTCCCTCATGCTCCTCACAAAGTAGTCCTTATCCAGTGTAACTGTGTGGTCCAGGGACTCGATATTAAAGTGTTATGAAATAAAGACTGAACTTTAACTTCCAACACTAGATATAGAATTGGGACTTACCCAATTCTATATCTAGTGTTGGAAGTTAAAGTTCAGTCTTTATTTCATAATGATTTGTACCAACACAGATGAACTTTCATGCTCGATATTCAAGTGTTGTGAAACTTTGGACGTAGTGCTCCGAAAATCTAGTTTTAAGTGACCGTTCAGTTTCACCTATGTATGTTTCAGGGCACGGTCCCATGATGATCTGTCCTGCAGTCTGTATGTTGTCACTCAGAACTAGATTTTCCTTGGTGCTTGGTGCTAGACTGTCCTTGGTGCTGAAATCTGTGGTGCGATTGCTACATTGTCATGAGATAGAAAGCTTCCGTTCACATTTGTTTGTGTCCATTGCACATCTTCAAAATGATAATTAAAAAAAAATTGTGATACTGTATAAGGATGTTCTTTATTCAACAACTAGTGCGTTTTTACGTCCGACATTTCAGTTACCATCTGTCAGAGCAACAATGTCTGGTTCTATATTTTTTACTGTGGTGTTCTTGCTACATGCTACTATGAGATAGAAAGCTTCCCTTCACGTGTGTTTGTGTGCATTATTCTTTGAAACTATCAGAAACAAGTTGTGATGCTCAGTTTTTAAGTTCAAGCTTTGTTCCAACATAAGAAAGGAACTCACCAAAAATGTTTGGTCAATCTCGTCAATCTTATTGGTCAGATGTGTGATGCACTCTCTGACTCTCTGAAAGTCGGAAACATGACGACTAAAGTGTTGGAACCAAGATTGAACTTTACAACTATGGATTCTACCAACACAGAAGAGCTTTCATCCGAAGTTGTGATGCTGTTGTTCACTAGATGCTGGCAGCCAAGGCCCTGGGCGTCCCTGCAAACAGGGTGGTCTGCCGGGTGAAGAGGATTGGTGAGGAAAACTCATTGTCTTTTCTAAGCAGGGTCTTCATGGAAACTGTCTGTTGTGGATGCAGTAGAGTTGAATAGCAGGGGATGATTTTGACTATTTGCTTTACATTTAAGTGTAGCATATCTTCACTACAAATGTTTTTTTCTTTTTTAATTTTTTTTGTTAGTAATTGTAACTGAGATACATAGATCCTGTATTTTCTCATGTGTGTGTGTGTGTGTGACTGTGTGTGCATGTGTGTGTGCATGCATGCGTGCATTTGTGTGTGCATGTGTGTGTGCGTGCGCATGTTTGTGTGTGTGTGCATGTGTTACATAGATCATAGATAGATAACTGAGATACATAGATCCTGTATTTTCTTACGTGTGTGTGTGTGCGCGCGTGTGTGTGTGCGTGCGTGTGTTTGTGTGTGCATGTGTGTGTGTGTTTACGTATGAGAATATTTATAAGATTATGCATATGATTTTTGTTGCTCTTGTACAGGTGGGGGATTTGGAGGGAAGGAGACACGAATATGTGTTCTTAGTTCAGTCTGCGCTGTAGCAGCTCACAAGTAAGTTATTTCTGATGATTTATTTTACTGAAAATACCGGTATCACCACAGGCAGAAGGCTAGGAATGTCCTCTCTGAAGAGCTACAATCCAAACAGTATCACCAGCTTGTGAACTAAAATGGTTGTGATCTTTTTTAGGCTCACTTTAGACTGGAAGTGGTTTATCACTCGGAAAACCCTCAAAACCCTTTGCCACCAAAAACGGTTTCTCGTTAGATACAGGGGTGAAAGGGTTTTGGGCCACCCTGGTGGTGTGGGATTATCATTAGCATATGGCCAAACTGTTTCGCAAAACCCTTTCTCTTTAGAGCTAGCAGGAAGGGTTTCAGGCCACCCACTGAATGGTTTCAAAACTGGTGTGTTACACCGAAGGGCGGTTATACCTGCTATACAATACAGATACAGAAGCTGGTGTGTTACACCAAAGGTTGGTTATACCAGCTATACAGATACAGAAGCAGGTGTGTTACGCCGAAGGGCGGTTATACCTGCTATACAGATACAGAAACTGGTGTGTTACACGTGGGGCGGTTATACCTGCTATACAGATACAGAAACTGGTGTTTTACACGAGGGGCGATTATACCGGCTATACAGATACAGAAGCTGGTGTGTTACGCGGAGGGGCGGTTATACCTGCTATACAGATACAGAAGCAGGTGTGTTATGCCGAAGGGCGGTTATACCTGCTATACAGATACAGAAGCAGGTGTGTTATGCCGAAGGGCGGTTATACCTGCTATACAGATACAGAAACTGGTTTGTTATGCCGAAGGGCGGTTTTTATTTATTGGGATTTTCAGAAAGAAACTGGGAGGAGTCAGCAAACAGGATATACATGTAATCCTTTGACAAGGCTGACTCCTCCAAACAAATAATAAATGATAAAAACATGAGTATACAAAGTATGAAATATAATAATAACAATAATAATAACAATGATAAAAAAGGATAATGATAATGATGAAGTGGCTGTAGAGCGGAAAAATATGGATGACTAAGTTTGTTAGCAGTTAAACCATGTACTAATGTTGTAAACATCGAAATGGGTGGACAGTAAATGTAGGTAGTGTTTGGATACGGCTTGTTTAAAACGTTTGACTGATGGATTTGGAGTTAGCCTGAGGCGTCTGATTTCTGTTGGAAGGGCATTCCATATGTTAACAATTCTTAAGAAAAAAGAGTGCTTAAAAGTCGTTGTATGGCATTTACTTGGAGTCAGTTTGGCCAGATTATGTGCCCTCAAGTAGGGATGTGGAAAGATTAGGAAATTTTCAATATCTATGTCGTACAAACCTGAGAAACACTTGAAAATTAAAACTAAATCTAATATTTCGCGTCTGTATGATAAAGGTAATAGCGAGCAAGTAGACAGCCTATCTTTATATGTGTAATCAGTGGAGTAATTATTGAGAATGTATTTGGTTCCACGTCTCTGTACACTTTCTAGTCTTTCTATTAGTTCATGTGTATGCGGAGACCATACCGTGGAACAATACTCTAGCTTACTTCGAACAAGGGACATGTAAAGAGCTTTTTTAACAGACACAGGAGCATGGTAACCTAATGACCGTTTTATAAAACCTAGTGTAGAGTTGGCTTTAGAGATGATGTTTTGGATATGAAATTTCCATGTTAATTGGCCGGTTGCAGAGACTCCAAGGTCATTAAATTCGGAAACAACCTCTAAAAACGTGTCTTCCATTTTATATTGGAAGCGAACTTGATTTTTTCCCCTACCAATGGTAAGTATTTTGCATTTATCAGCGTTGAACTTCATCATTCATATTTTGCCCCAATTGTACATATTCTCGATGTCTTTTTGAAGAGAAATACAGTCAATAACAGTTGAGATATTTTTAAAACATTTCGAATCATCTGCATATAATGCCACTGTGTTACTAACAACAGAGGGTAGATCGTTAATGAATAACAGAAATAGGAGTGGCCCAAGTATTGAACCTTGGGGGACTCCTGAGAGAACTGGTAGCCATTCAGAATGTTCATTCTCTACAATGACTCGTTGTCTGCGACCAGACAAATAACTATCGAACCAAGCAAGCAAGTTTGAGTGCACACCATACATTTTCAACTTGTGGACCAGAAGGCTATGGGAGACACAGTCGAAAGCCTTAGAGAAATCAAGATACACAACATCTACTTGGCCGCCGTTATCCAGAATGGAACCGATTTTGTGATAAATTTGAAGTAGCAATGTTGCTGTCGACCTGCCCTTAATGAACCCATGTTGAAGAGGATGAATTTGGTCTTTAAGATAAGGGAAGATGCGGTTAAACAAACATCTTTCCATTACTTTACTAATTATACTTAACAGAGAGATAGGACGGTAGTTTTCAACAGATTCCTTCCGGCCTTTTTTGAAAACTGGACATACATTAGCGTCTTTCCACTGTGCCGGCACCCAGCCTAGACGTAGACTTTTGTTAAACAGTGTCGTTAGCTGAGGTGCTATTTCCTGTGCACACCGACGCAGGATAACAGGGGATATTCCGTCGGGACCATATGCCTTAGCACAGTCAAGATTATTAAGTACATCTAATATCTCTTCATTCGTAAATACAAAGTACCCCAGATTTGGGTGTTGAAATACAGGTATATCAGAAAGTTGATGTTCAATAGTCGGCAGAGTAAAAACTGAGTGAACATATTTGTTAAATATATCCGCCTTTTCCTTGGGCGTTTTGGCCTCATCAGTACCAAAATTCATAAAACTAGAAAGACGGCTAGAGCCAGTTTTGGATTTAAAGAAAGACCAAAACTTTTTCGGGTTCCTGTGGACTTTGGTTCCAAGGCTACCCAAGAAAGCCTTGTACTTAGTTTTCAGCAGTTTTTGGAGGTCATTTCTTTGTTTCCTAAACTTGGCCCAAATGAGATGGTTTATTGGTCCTTTTGGCAAGTCGCCATGTTGTCATTTTTTTGTTACGAGCATGTATGACATCACCATCAATCCAAGGTGATGAAGAAGTATTCTTCACACAAATCTGAGGTATGAACAAATCAACAGCTTTCATCAACTCACGTCCCCATCTTTCCCAAGTGTCATCGAGAGCTTCATCAATCTCATCACATGAAAACAAATTAACTAAGCTTGACCTCAGCGAGTCGAAGTCCCCTTTCGTATAGTTATAAACATAACGTTTAGTACGGGCAAAACTCGGCCTATTTCGTGTAAACAAGTCAAAGTGTAAAATTGCGTGATCTGTTGGAAAGTCAGATGTAACTTGTTCAACTTCAGAACATCTGTCAGGAATATTCGTCAGCACCAGGTCAAGCAGGTGTCCATGACGGTTAGAAGTCACATTGTTAATTTGAGTGAGATAAAAATCATTTACAATGTTGCATAGAGTACGCTCCTGTACCGAGCTACAAGTAGAGTTGGACCAGTTGATCTTAGGAACGTT
>NW_017804487.1:795670-823753 GCF_001625305.1 Branchiostoma belcheri
ACCCTACAAGTGTGATCTGTGTGACTATTCTGCAGCACGGAAATCCAATTTAGACGAACACCTATTAAAACACACAGGTGAGAAACCCTACATGTGTGGGGAGTGTGGATACAGGACAGCTTTTAGGTCCAACTTAGCCCGACACATGAGAACCCATACAGAAGAAAAACCCTACAAGTGTGACCTGTGTGACTTTTCTGCAGCACACAAATCCAGTTTGGACTATCATCTAGCAACACACACCGGTGAGAAACCCTACATGTGTGGGGAGTGTGGATACAGGACAGCTCAAAAGTCTGGCTTATCTAAACATATGAGAACCCATACAGGAGAAAAACCCTACAAGTGTGACCAGTGTGACTATTCTGCAGCACAGAAATCCAATTTAGACGAACACCTATTAAAACGCACCGGTAAGAAACCCTACATGTGTGGGGAGTGTGGATAGCTTTTAGGTCCAACTTAACCCGACATATGAGAACCCATACAGGAGAAAAAACCCTACAAGTGTGATCTGTGTGACTTTTCTGCAGCACACAAGTTCAGTTTGGACTAATAAAACACACATGTTTGGGGAGTGTGGATACAGGACAGCTCAAAGGTCTGACCTATCTAAACATATGAGAACCCATACAGGAGAAAAACCCTACAAGTGTAACCAGTGTGACTATGCTGCAGCACGGAAATCTCATTTAGACCAACATCGATCTAGCAAAACATACCGGTGAAAAACCCTATATGTGTGGGGAGTGTGGGTACAGGACAGCTGCGAGGTCCAACTTGTCCCTACATATGAGAACCCATACAGGGGAAAAACCCTACAAGTGTGTCCAGTGTAGCTATTCTGCAGCCTCTAAGGCTATCCTATCTCGACATAAAAATCCATACAGAGGCACCAAGTCTACAAGCTATGATCATCTCGTAGTGACATTTAGTACGCACAGTCTACTGTTGACTACAGCTTCGCTACTTAATATTTTGATACGAATCTTAATGGTATATGACAGTTATGTTCATAAACATTTAGGCTGAATATTCTCTAAGAATTCATGATGTTTGCAAGTAGACAAAGGTGTTCCCAAGAAAAAGCCCTATACTTGTTCACTTTAAAATCTAATTATAGTTATGGCTATAACTTAGGTACAACAATAAGTCTTAGTTTAGCTTAGTAGCCCATATTCTTTGATGTAATATCAGATATCAAAATCTATTTTAGCTATCTAGAATTGTAGAGTGAGAATAGTAAGCGTTACAGTATAGATTGAATAATGTACATATGCATTATCAGTAATTAACATCGGTAAGTACTTGTACACAGTAGTTGAAGCTGAAAGGTAGACATTAGTGCTGTGTTTGTACACAGTAGTTGGAATGTAGACGTTATAGTGTAGTGTGTGTACGAGCTTAGAGCTACTACTAGTACTTCCTGTCACGAAATGTTTGCCTTTATGTCCTACCTAGACCTACCTACCTACCTAGTACCTACCTAGTCCTACAAACACAATTGTATCTTGTGACTATTAAGTATTTAAACTGCTAAGATTTGTTAGGCTGAAACCCAAAAGCTAATAGTATTGATTTGTATCAGTGTAAAATGTCGTCGAATTTTATTTTATTCGCCCACGCGCTCTAGTTTGGAGGTCTTCAGGGGATCATCCTGAAAATTAAGTCGGCGTGGCCTCAAAAAAGCATTAAAAGCAACACATTCACCAGACAATCGCTACATGTAGTTGGGGGTATTTTTTACTGTCCGCTGCAAAGAAACATTTTCCCGGGATGGTGACTGAATGACTGACACCGTAATAAAGGCCATAAGTGTATAGTAGTAGGCATCCTTCCATCTCGAAAGATGATGGTAGCACTCTAGGTCTGGTGTTGTGGCCGAGGACAGCGTTTGGTGTGGCTAATCAGCCCTATCATGTATATGTGTATGACAATTTATATGTGTTTCATAATGGCTGACTGAGATAGCGAGGCTAGACAACTTCTCGTCTAGCTATAGAGTTCCTCGGAGCTCTAGGGCTCACATGCTTGTCCCACCGAGAGTGAAAACCTAGTCTTATGCCTCATCCTTCCTGCCACGCGTCATAACAATATGGAATAAACTACTGGACGTCGAGATCACAGCGTTGGGAGATAACGCAGAGAGTCTAGCTGATGTGGCAGCTTTCAAGAGAAAGTGTCAGTTGTCGATGCGTAATAAATTCAACCAATATTCCAGTGTAGATATGCCGTGCTCCTGGGTGCTGTCGTGTGGCTGCACCGCCTGCCTCGCTACAAGGCCCCGTTAAGCCCAGTTATTATTATTATTATTATCATTATCATATAGCCAGGTGACGTTGACCAATCAGAAAGCTCCATTCCACATTCCTTATGACGCCGTAATGTCACAAATAGAGTCAAAATCGGGAATTTATTCATCCCAATCCATACATTAAACAACCCAATAATCACCCGCATATGACCTCAGGTGACCCAATACTATAGAACACGGCTCTAGTTCTAAAAAATTACAAAATATCTTAAGTTGTGTTCCAATGACCTCAGGTGAGTCCCATAAGAACACCTGTTCCCTGCCTATGACCCAGATAGAACGTGACCTCTACCCAGTGACCTCAGGTGACTCCAGATGGAACTATGTCTATGTTCTATTAAGCATGTGCAAGGGGTAAATTGTACATTGTGATGCATCAGTTTGGATAGGCTATCGTGTAAGCTATATGGTGTAATGAAGGCTTGTCAGTTGCTATAACTACCTCACAAAGCCACCTCGTTCGCTGCGCTCACTTGGTGGCTTAATTCGGTGATTATAGCAACTGACAAGGCTTTATCACACCATATTCACCTCGGGGCGGATCATTAACCCTTAATTATTTTGTGTTTTAATTTGTCATGTTCATGTATATAACACTGTTTTGTATTTTTTAATGCACATTGTCTATTTGTTTGTCGGCATGGTGTCCTTCCAAAGGTGTACTTAGGTTTCACCATGCCTTCCATGTACATGTGTATGTGGTGAATTTTAATAAATAAATAATAATCTGATATTGTTGATCACCAATGGTGTGGATGGTGCAATCACACGCAAAACGCATATGTTTGGGCAACCATGCGACAAGGATACCCTCGCTACAAGGCCCCGTTAAGCCCAGTTATTATTATTATTATTATCATTATCATATAGCCAGGTGACGTTGACCAATCAGAAGGCTCCATTCCACATTCCTTATGACGCCGTCGCGCACTTATACTAGGAAGTATTTCCAAAAGACGAAAACTATGCCACCAAAATGTGCCACCAAAATAGGTTCTTTTCAGGAAGTTAATGATTATGCATAGATATAGCCGTGGTCGAAAAAAAAGGATGGACTTAAAACTAAAGATAAACCCTACAAAACGCCTGGCACAACTATTGAGAACACTACTGATTTTTAAAACGATGGAGGTTTCAGCACTAAGGACAGGTCTATTTAAGTTAAACTCACTAGAGGAAAATTTTTATTACAGACAGAAAATCAACGATAGGCAATAAAATTCTTACTGATGTGATAGTAACCATTTTCTCTTTCCCTATTTGTAGGAATACTTGAATTAAAGCTCATTTTCGTCAATAATTGCAATGAATCTGTTATGGGTAACATATCTCTGAATGCATTGTTTATTCTGAACTCTATGAACAGCGACGCTTATCGATTAGGTAGTTAACTGCAATGGTTTTAGTTGGATAGGACTGACGTTCTACATTATAATGCCTTGGTACAATACATGTCAACATAATTTAGGCCGGTCACGCAAATCAAGGTATAACTTCTTTCCGCCCTAGTTAATCTCACATTCACTAGTTTCCTATCCCCAGAATGCTTAGCGAAAACAAGGGGCTCAACCTCATTTGCATAGGACAGGAAGGCATCGGAATGATCCTGGTGACGTTAAACAGCTTGTTTTTCACTGTGTTTTGAGGTGTTGGGGCATGTTATGCTCAACATTAATTAAATTACTGTGGGTCGAATCTGAAAACAAATTGAAAATGAAGTTAGTTTTTGTGTTCTTTTCAACATGGAACATGTGGTTTGTAACGTTACAGCATCATATATCGTTACCAGTATAACATTACAAACAATTCATTCCAAAAAATTAATTCTCTATTTGTTGTCAGATTCAACCCATAGTAATTTAATTAACCTCAAAACACACTGAAAAACAAGCTGTTTAACGTCACCAGGATCATTTCGATGCCTTCCTGTCCTATGCAAATGAGGTTTAGACCCCCTGTTTTCGCGTTGCATTCTGGGGATGGGAAACTGGTGAATGGAATAAAGCATCGCGTACTCCCCAAATTCACTCACACGCCGCTTCGGTGCGTGCAGGCGCCTGGGTGTCCTTGGCTCCTTTTTTTCCCTACGTCAACGTTACCAAGCTATTGAAAGCAATGTTTTCTCTCGCTACAAATGTACACGTTCGTCTGTTGGCTGTGCTGGTGTGTTTTGGCTATGTTGACGCCCGGGAGTTCCGTCTAGGGCTGTTGCTGCCTCAGTCCGATGAGCTGCTGGGGAGAATGGCGTGGGAGACGACGGCAGGGGCGGCCAGTCTGGCCGCGGAGACGGTCATGTTGGACTCCTCGCTTCTACCCGGGCATACGATAAGGTTAGGAATCTATATTTTTACTATACTTAAATGCACGGTCATATTTTCAAGCCGGGGCCCGGCCGGGTTGTTTGCGTGAACGAAAAATAAACAATTTGTATTAAGAGTATACACAAAAAGTGCTCGTGATTAATTTTCCAAAACTTTTTTTTTGTTTTGCTGTCATAATATTCGTTTCATACGACTGCCCGGCCGGGCCCCGGGTTGAGAAATGTGACCGCGCCTTACAGCAGACGTCACCTTATCTTATCAAACAAAATAATATTGTTCTTAACTTTGTAAATGTTTCTGATCTATCTTGTGCATTTTGTATATGAATTATTTGAATGGGCTTGAAAGATACACATTAAAAATTTGAAAAGCCCAGTTTTAGATTGAAATGATGTATCACCCAGTATTGTTGTGCACCTTTTCCTTACGGTTTCATTATCATATTTTTAACAAAAATACTAACATTCTGATTATGTTCCCATTGAGCGTACTAGACAAACTACATTACTATTCATTCAATTTCTTCCTTACTTCAATTTTTTTTTCTATGTCATTATCATTATCAGACATTTCCCGTGCCCTTCGCAGATTATCTGGTTTATGTCAACAGTATCTTTAGGTTATCTGTTGTCGGTTATTCTCTATTGTACGTTTTGTATTCTTGCATTTGTAGGGTTTCTTTTTTATGTTTCTTATGTTGAACTCTCTATCGAGATATCCAGAGGTACCGCTCTAGTTCGGCAACACTGCGGATTTTACTATAAATATTGCTTATTTATTTTTTTTATCAATAATTTTCCACATACAGGTAGTGTATGTGGACTTTATAGCTCTCATCCCGAACATTTGTAAATTATGAAAAATAAAGGAAAACATTAACATCATAATCGACCATATATAAGCATTTACTAAACATATTGCATAATACTAGTACATTATAACACAATTCAAACGGTTATTGACATTGTATTATTTCGAATCAGCAAGCTAACGTGTCCTTAATGTAAGACACGTGGGATTTCCACATGCATAGGTCCATAGGTAGAAATTGTCAGCTGCAAAATTACCAATGAAAAAAATATTAATTGTGCCTTGACAAGATGCCGTTTATTATTCTCTGGATTAAAATGATATGCATGAGGAACAGGTTTTACATGTTATGTCTTCTGTGTGTTCTTCTTATAAGTGCATATTGGGTGTACGTTGTTTGACTGTTTCCCGTCCTACGATACTACATTTGTAGCTCTGTCGCGCCACTGTCAATGTCATATGCAGCGATCAAAGAGAGGGCACGCAGAGATAATGTAGAGTACCTTGTCGTCATCTGCAGCAGACGTTTTAGCATGTTCACGGTGAAATTTGTGTTCAAGTACTGTTATTACAGGGCACAGTCTATGACACATGCATAACATCCAGCCGTTCTTGAGTTATTTTGTTGACTAACAGACTGACAGACTCACGCAACTGAAAATATAACCCCCATGACATGTCATGGAGGTAATTACTTACAAATACAATTTATATTATACATCATTGAGGGATTCCCCTACACACTGTTATGTAGCAAAAATGGTTAAAAATGGAATTGGGCTGTTTCTATACCGCTGCGTGAGTAGTGGCAATTGGTCGAGTTGATTTCTTTGTCTCGTTATATCCTACCTCTGATATTACCTAATTGGGTAACCAATCTCGGTATTCTTCTGAGTTAAACAAATTCCTAGCAAATTTTACAATTAAAATTTGAATGAACGTAAGAAGACGTGGAGAATAATCAGGCACCAAATCCACCCGAGTCAATTTTAAAAAGTTTTTTTTCCGGCGGTTTCTCTATGTGCTCATAGAATAGCTGGATCTCTCTGTAACTCTAGAGCTAGTAATGATATGCGTGCAAATATCCTGGCAACTGTATATGTAAATAGTGGATATCAAAAAGTTAATATCAAATAGCGGAGGAAATAAGTCTTGGTCTAAGTAAGCGGATACCCAACAATTGCACACGGTACAATGTATAGCAACAGTTACAAGGCAATTAATTCCATAATAATATATACAAGTCTATTCTAAAAACGATGACTAGGAATATGGACGTAAATGGCGTATTGGTGTTCGTTAAATATTTCTGTCTGTTACAATACATTTTCTCTATTGTAAACCGATGATGATGATTGTAAACCACTACATAATATATTTACTATGTGTACTGCATAATTGTACATATAAGTAGATTGAAAATGCCTGTGTTTATGTTTGGCAGAGGTTTGCTAGATTTACATGTTATCATATTTATCAATAATTTTCGTATTTCTGTCGTATAGGGTGGACAATACATTAGAAAATGATATTCATCCTCAACGCTTTCTAACAGTTGACAGTTGAGAGAGAAAGAGAAAGAAACAGATAAAGGGAAAGACAAGGAAAGAGAAAGACAGTGACCGAGAGAGATGAAGACAGAAAGACAGACACAAACACACACACACACACACACACACACACAGTGATTGAGATATAGGAAGAATGACAGACTGAGTGTCAGAGATAGAGGGAGAGAGCAGAGACTGAAATTACCCTTTAAACTTTAAAAGTACAGTTTCCAAGACATAAACATTCCCTGATGTATTAACAATTCAACCTGCAAGTGTGATGTTATTTTGCACTTTTGTCCACGTCTGTTTCCACAGACTAGTGTGGCGCGACTCTGGCTGTAACGCGGTGACGGCTG
Source organism: Branchiostoma belcheri (assembly GCF_001625305.1). Classification (NCBI taxonomy): domain Eukaryota; kingdom Metazoa; phylum Chordata; class Leptocardii; order Amphioxiformes; family Branchiostomatidae; genus Branchiostoma; species Branchiostoma belcheri. Next base: position 803,025 of record NW_017804487.1, read on the forward strand.
CCGGTCGGACGGTGGAACTCTACACGGACGAACACGTCGACGCCATCCTGTGTCCCCCGTGTAACGATGGTAGGGTCCAAACAATAGCACAGCACACCTGATATACCAAATACATCTTTATTCTTACTTCTTTTTTTTTATCTTTCTTTATTTGAGTTTTATAAATGAACAAAAAGCATGGCAAATATATAACTGACACATGAAGTACCGCAAAAAAATAATAATAAACCCGGGAAACAGAAATAAATGACGAAAACATATCATGTATCCTTTAGAATAAATCACAAATTACCTATACATCTATTAGTTACCTACTAAATGTACCTATCTTTAACCAGAAAATACAGTATTTTAATACAGTACTTTAATACAGCATTTTTAAAAAATTCCCCATTTTCCCTTAGGCCACACCAAGTAAATTTTATGGATGACGTCCTTTGGAGACCCTAAATCTAATGCGAGAGGGCGAGAAAAAAACAAGAAGGGCCCTAAAAAACAAAATGCCTAGATTAGAAATATACTATGAGACGACAAATGTTAGGGCACAAATTGAATGAGGTGACACAGTGTAACAAGCAAGAAGTCTTTTATTCATCATCAAAACAGCAATAAATCAGGTGGAACAGCAGTTGTCGTCCTGTCCTGTTTTCGCGTTACGGGTTTCACATCAATCTGATGAATTGCGGCACTGTCGTGACTCTTTGTTCATAGTTACAGGAAGCGGAATTTCTTGTTTTTTTTTCTAGGAGCATGCCAAAATCAATGCGCGCGCGGACGTCATCCATAAAATTTTCTTGGTGTGGCCTTATGTTTATGTACTTTATCTTGTCTGTATGCAATGTTCAATTCTAGTTCGTAAATATACGAAACAATGGATTTGAAAGCAGACATTTAAAGAATATTTCGAATTCTTATGTCTAAAAACAAATATCTTCCCAAGACTTCCTAGTTGTCTACTTCTTAGCTGTCTACTAAAGCCCCTAAAAATTTTCGAAGTGGCCCTTAATATTTTTGTACATTGATTTCGATTCAAGCAGACATTAGCTCTTGCTACAGGAAGCCGATACAGTTCTTTAAAAATTAACATTTAGCATGCAAAGTAGTATTTGAAGTTGGTGTCCAAAATCTTAGATTAGTTAGTTGAAATCTGAAATCCTCCTTTTTCATGAACATTGGTGGCTTAAAACACCTGAATCGTGTCACATTTTATAACAAATATGGTCATTAAAAGATAATGGACCATCACCGAGTATTTGATCCGATTGCTGACGTCATGACCGTATCTTACTATAATCTCTTTTTTTGCCAAACGATGAGTCTATAATGGGTAGCATCCACTCGTGTGTGTAAAAGCATTTAAGTAGTCTCTTTGATCTTCAACATCAAGTAATGTACAGCCTAGCTAATGGATAGAGTTTGAAGGTGATTTGACTGTGAAGGGCACAGAGGACATGGTAATTTTCTTGCGTGAATTTCCCTAGATAATTGAAAAATTTAAAATTTTATTGGAGATCAATGAGGATGGCTGTTACATTTTCGTTTGTTCCTCTTCATCCGTGTTTTTCTTGCTTTCTCGTTTTTCTATTCATGACTAATCGACCAGAGAAAGCCACTAGGAGGTTTGAAAGCAACCTTAAGCTTTGTCTTTCAGCATCACAACCCCTCTTTTAACTTACGTAAGCCACAATATGTGGAAACACAGACAGGTCCACAGACAAAAACGGAGACACACCCAAAACAGAACCTCCGTTTCACGGAGGTAAAATTATTAATGCCCCTATATCAAGCATCGAATAAAAATAGCCACAACTCAAAACCACGAACTAGATAAATGTCGATTCACTAATATTGTGCATAACAAAACTATACGAAATAGCAACATAAATACTTATGTCCAACATACACTACCGAAGGCTTCTCTTAATTTTGTTCTCATTCGGTTGGAATGTTCCCAGCGTGCGTCGCCTCCGCGCTCCTGGCTGGATACTGGAACATCCCCGCCATCACCTGGGCAGCCATGGACCCCCGCATGGACGATAAAATCCTCTTCAACACCCTGACTCGTCTACTGCTGCCGTTCAACAGTCTGGGCAAGGTGAACTTGTTCTGTCATTGATTTTAGTGATGCTCAAGAAGTGACGAACGTCGCTCGAATCTTCCGGAAGTCATCTCCGTAATCTATCTAGTAGTAGAGTTTGATTTGTCTTTGAATATTGTTTTACCTGGATGTCTAACATTAGTCAACGTAATCTGTAATAATTAAGGGCTAATTGATTACTCACTCCGAGATGTGTATGGTGTGATAAAGCCTTGTCAGTTGCTATAACCACCGAGTGAGCGCAGCGAGTACAGCGTACATGTAGCTAATGGATAGAGTAATTCCCTTGGAAGATAAAATCCTCTTCACCACCCTGATTCGCCTACTGCTGCAGTTTAACAGTCTGGGCAAGGTGAACCTGTTCTCTCAGTACATGTAGTGACGCTGAAGAAGAGTGACGGATGTCACTTGAAAGTCCAGTAGTAAAATTAGTAATCTATCCAGTAGAAGAGTTTGATTTGTGTTCTAATATTGTTTACCTGACACTGAGTGTCTAACATTAGTCAACGTAACTATTGATGCTATGATACTGCATGAAATCCTATATTGAAGCGTATCTTGAAAGATGCGTAAAGTTTCCGTTTTTTAGTCTAACAAATTTTACGTATGCGTTAAGGTACATTTACAGAGTGTAGTAAGCATTTTCGTCTCTTTTAAGTTAAAATACGACAACAAAAAATCTCAACGCAAACGTACGTACATGTATATAATGATTATACAGTGTGAACTGAACTAGTCCCATCATTCGTTTGCAATGGTGGCAAAAAAAGAAGAATAACAGACAAGCTTGGTTTTATCTTTTTTATTTCAATACTTTGCAGGTTGTTGCATTGATGTTTGCCGAGTGGGGGTGGACACGTGCCGTCATTTTCTCTTCGAACATGGAATGGCTCTGCACTCAAGTATGTGGCTTTGGGAAATGATAATGTATCCATATCAACGTTCATTTTAGTAACTTTTCATAGATATGTTGTCTGCAATAGATAGTGAATATCTACATTTATATGTAACCTGCTCGGTACTGAGTACTCAGTACAGTACAGTACAGTACACACACAGTACTTCATTGTGGACTGTACATTGAATTCCTATTGAAAACATAGCACGCAGAATTACACTATACAGACGCAATACAGACATAACAAAGCGAGAAATTTTAAGACAGTTGAGGAAAGTCGGATAACATAGTAATGATAATTGATTTGTTGAATCTAGATAATAAAAGGATAGCATATGGTACTTATAATGCGCGGTTTGCGAAATTTAATAAGGAATACGAAATTTTATGTTCTATATACAAATTGAAAACTAGGAAACTTGTCTTTATACAACTAGAAAGGTAACATTTGCAAAGCAAATGCATCATGTTTATCCTCACATGGCCCAACTTAACAAACTACTGCTTTGTTTATTCTTACTTTAAAGAAAATCATATATATGGTAGCCATGCAGCCCCTCTTCAACTCATCGTTGAAGAGGTTCATCGGTCACGTAGAATTAACAGTTAGTAGAAATTCTTCAATCAGTGACTGTATTTAAATGTAAAAACACGTACCTCCACATTTTCGGTGTACAGTCGACACCGAAAATTTGGAGGTACGAGTTTTTACCTTTAAATACAGTCACTGATTGAAGAATTTCTACTAACTCTTCAACTCGGTTCTGCATGGTACATGCAACATTATGTAACCCAGCGCCTGTTACCATGGTGACAGATGCCTGGTCCTGGTCATTGACCTCATTTGTTTGGAGCGGAAGAAGAAAAGGAAGAAACTAAGCTAAAACAATATGTTTTCCTTTGGTAAACATCATTGTAGAGTACTCATTACAATTGAATTTCTTGGATTCGACAAGAACGATTATGTATGCAACAACTTTATTGAATGACGAAATCCGCAGTGGTTCAGTTTTCAGTAAACAGAAAAGAACATGACAATTGATGTGTCAGTATCTTGACACATGTACATGTATGTAAGAATATGACTGGGTAAAATTGTGAAAAATTCTTATTACCACAACGTAATTTTTAACAATATCCATATATATAGTTATACAATTTTTAGCTCGTATTTAAGATGATACGATGCGGCTACAGGACATTTCCATACGATTCTAGACGCAGAATACAGTGGATGATAATAAAAATGATCTAAGATGATTTTATTGTTATATAATATATAACTAATTGTTTCTATGTTATGTCACAATTTGAAAAACTCTCAATTCAGTTACGTGCAAATAGGCTTAGCTGCTTATGTGTGACAGCTGTGAACTGTTCGAAGTATATAACTTTTATAATTGAAGTTTATTGCAAATTCATGCCCGGGGGGCTAATTGCAGATTACAAACATAAAAGAACAATGAAACGTAGTATAAAATAACTAAAATCTACATGATAAAAGGTAGTTGTCTAGAGCTATAGCTATGTCTAAAACTATGTCTAAGGGGTTTGACTTCTCCTTTTTAGACCATGGAAGACGTAATGTCCCACCTTTTCTAAAATAAGTGGGTTTTGGAAAATTAAAAAAGAAGAATAGTTTTTTCTTGGTCTGTAAGTTTAGTAAAATTGGGATAATAAAGGTTGCGAATAAACCATTCTCTCTCTATATATATATATTCCTCCAGGCCAGGACATCGGTAAAGGCAGGTCTGCGGAAGGTGAACGCGACTGTAGTTGCAGACTACAGGTACGACATCGTGGAGGACGAGGCGATGAGAGAACAACTGAAGGACATCAAAGAAACTGGACAGAGTAAGTGCAGGAGATCCCCACCCACTGTCTTCATTTGAAGTAAAATGCAGTGTCCCGATATCACTGTTCTAAAAAAAATCTGTAATTTTAACCCTTGTCCTGCTGGCATTTTTTACATAATATTTTCAAATAATTTGGTGGCTTAATCAGGTCACTGACCCTTAACTTTTTTTGCTCCGCGGTGGCATATAGTTGCTTTTACGTTCGCTGCGTTTCGCTGCGGTGTGATACGTTGCACAAGAAACACCCCTAAATCGTACATATACAACTGTACAGGGCACTGTATAGATTGTACTGAATTTGCAACCCATAAACATATGGGCCCCGCAGGACAATGCCTACTTGTAGTCCACAAAAACAGTATATGTATTGAGCTCACAAATTACAAGTAGGTCAAGGCGAGTCTGTTATGTTGTCAATTCTTTATTTTGTGGCTAGGTAGGTGTAACTCACTTGTTTATGTGCAACCATACTTCTATTCCCTTTTCTTTCTTCTAAGTTTCAAAGTGTCTTGAAGAGTAACTCTATGTACTTGTAAATGTCGTAGCCAAACACCCACCCGGATGTTATTCACTTCGGCTGTCAGTAGCAGACCGAAGTCTGATAGTTTACGTCATCTGAGTTTATAGTAAAGGCTTTCTCTTTAAACGGTTGGTTTGTATGCTGCAACATTAACGCCTGTGGATAAACAACAAGAGAGAGTCTCTCTAAGCAGATCATACAAAGTAAATGTGAGCTGCCCTAACTACACTCAACAACGAAATACCCTTTTTGGCAACTTCAAAACACTGATCGGCTTTATTACTGACTTAAATGATATCCTGGTACATTTACTTTTAAGAGGTTCTTCTTTTCTGTCAACAATGTACAATACTCAAATACTACTACATGTACAGACATTTTTGTTAGAATCAAATCGTTTTTGTAATATCTTAACCAATCCTGTCAGTATTTATCTACTTGTTTCACTTGTTCATTGATTAATTATTGTATTCAGTTTCTATACGATAACTCGTGCTTTGCTTGCTTGTATTACGTATTGTCTGGTGGCGACATGAATATAAGTGTAACTTGAGTGTGTCGACAACACGTCTTGTCACTGTATGTTTCAATAAAAAAAATGCAAAGTAAACAAGCGGCTTACGTGGCTTACGTGCTTCGCGTGGTTGTTCCACAGTCATCTGCATGTGTCACCACGACAAAGCGACGGAGCGCCGTGTCATGCTGCACGCCTACGATCTCGGCATGACTAACGGGGAGTTCGTGTTCATCAACGCCGTGACGTGGACTCTCGAGGGGCAGCTGGGAGAGCCGTGGAGAGCCGGCGATGACAGAGATGAAGACGCCAAACAAGCTTACGGCAGCGTACTCAACGTAGGTTTACACGTGCTTCTTGGAGAATGAATAAACTAGAGAAGTAACATTTGCAAAGCAAATGCATAATGCCTACTTTCGGACATTGTCTGCTCTGTTAATTCTTACTCAAACACATTCACCTACATATGGTGACAGGAGCAGAGCAGACCATGAAATTGCAACATTATGTAACCCAACACTAGTCACCATGCTGGTGACAGATGTCAACAAATCATGTCATTGGTCAGGTCAGAGGTCACTGTTTGGAGAAGAAGAAGAGGAAGAAACTGAATAAAAACTAGAAAGGCCAACATTTGCTTCGGAGCAAATGTAGGAATTTCACTCCATATCCTTCCCCAAACAAAAATGAGAGATTCTAAATAAATCATACTGCAATTATACAAGGACAAGCTGTTTGAATCTCGACAGGTATTTACAAAACTGGCACTTGGCAATTATCTCCCTTTTTTTTTACAAAGATACAACGACACGCACTTTAAATCTCGACAGCTTTACTTTACACTTTTGACGAGATTGTAACTACTACTAACGGAAGCAAAATTTTCACGGCCTGAGAAAAATGGACATGTTCACGGAACTATATATTCACGGTGGTGACAGTTGCAGGAAAAAGAAAGTCCAGGAATTATTTCCTAACTGTAATGATAAGTTCACAATACAGAGGTGACAGTGAAAACCGTGAACATTGACCCCCCGCTTGCGTTGCGGTACAGTGAAAAAAAATCGGGAATTACAGCAATCAATTTACTGAGTATGTTTGCTTAGTTTCCAGATGTTTTGTACTTGTAGTTTTTAAATGAACGAAAACCGATGCGCGCACAGATGTTACTTTTGTGACAACATCAAAGTGATTTTGGTTTCTATGTTGAAAAAATACAAAAGACTAACATTCGAAGTTATTGAAATTCTTGAGTAAGAACAATCAGTTTTGGAATGTTAAATCAAAGCAATGGATATTAAAACGAAAATGTTAAAATTAAATGTTGAAATTGTTAAAATGTAAAATGGTTAAAATTGTTGAAATTGTTAAAAATGTTAAAATTGTTAAAAATTGTAAAAAGGGTAATTAAAAATATCCAGTGTACCGGGGTTCGAACTTGCAATGTCTGGACTTGCAGCCCTGCGCGTTACCAACCGAGCTATCTGGACGCGTTTCCATTACTATCTGCATTGTATGTCATATAAAGTGAACAACATGGCGGTAACGATCGCTTCAAGTACTAGTAAGGGACTTTCTAGGAGATTTCCTTCTTTATCAGGTTCGCTTTTGAACCACCGGTACCTTGATGTAACGTAACTATCTATCCGGCTAGCAGAAGCCGCCGGCTCCCTGTCCAATCTTTGAAAACTGTCGGGCATGCAAGCCCTCAACGCTCGCTTTAGGAAAATTTGCCAGGAAGCCGTCTTGCGATGTTCTCAGCAACAACAAATGAACGCCTGTACACTCTACAATTTTGGTGATTCTTCAGAAATCGATAACAGAATATATGGTACTAGTCGGTGAAGATTGTGGAAAATTGTTGATACCGTGGCGCGCGCGCGTGCGCCGACGATACACATTACGTACCGTTGTTTACAGTACTCGCGGGGCGCAGGTCATTGACCTCCCGCTTGCGTTGTTCCAACAGAGAAGAGCAAAATATCTGCCAGTTTTTGCGTCAGATTTTCAGTGTTTGTTAAAATCATATACAGGCATCCATGCAGCTATAATTCTTCCAACTAGTTCGTAGTTAGGTGAAATGTTTATAGGAATCACACGAATCGGTATCCAATATCAGAGTATCAAATAGTAATGGCCCACGGCCGAGACCGCGTGGACCAGCCGCGCTGGTAATCCCCCTATTGTACGTGAAAATGGTAGTAAATAAATTAATTAGCCAACAGCCAATCAACAGCCACATCTGCAAACATGACCACAACTGCTTGTATGCCCATATTTGGGGCTTCCCCCGAATTCCTTTCTTATTACGTCACGCGCGTACGCCCCCGCAGTACTTCCCTATGGGGACCACTAAAAAGCAAATAAAACGATTGTAAAAGCTTGTATACAAAAAAAATTTAAAAACACCTAAGGGTATTTACCCACTCTACCTCTATACGAAATTACAGGTAATTTCGCCCAAAAATGTAGGAGTTGAATCAATTTAAAGAAGTGGCAGGAGAAGAAGAAGGAGGAGGAGAAGAAACATCAGAAAAAGCAGTATTTCACTCCATACTGAAGTATGGAGTGAAATAACAATATGTTTTCCTTCGGTAAACATAATAAATAAATAAATTGTATATTTGGGAGGATTATACACGGTAGCCATAGGCTGAGATATATTCATAACAAAGAGAAGACGCCAATATAACATAATGCCATTGTATAACCATATGACATTGAACAATGAAAAGTCCTCATTTCATATGATATACAATATGGAACGTTATCTTCAGATCAAAGACTTCAATGTTAGATCAGCCATATGTAAGCTCGGAGTTAGAAAAAAAAGGGTAAAAAAGGGTAGATACAAAATTTGATCCAATTGACATATCTCGCAAACTGTCAGCCATTTCCACTGTACACGGAAAAGAAATCAAACCCAACAATATTATTTATTGGTTTATTTGTATCAACATATTAACAACATTACTCGCAGCCTTGGCATACAGGGCTGAATTCTGATGTTTGTTTACAATATAATCATTAATAGTAGGGAAATACAAATTATCATATTGAGATCTACAGATTCATATATCACTTCAGTTCGTGGAAGCATCGTGGAAGGTCCGTACGACACTGCAGTGTGCACATTTTGTGTGCACATCTTTAAGTGCAGGCACTTTAAATCTCTGTCCCTTTATGTATTTGGTTAAGCTAACAACACTAGCCAAGGTAAACTAACTTAAGCTAACAACAACACAGCCAGGGTACCGGTGAAGAGTTGTTTGTTGAAATAACATTACCCGTATTGGACACCGCACGCTTCAACTACGCTGGCTGTATAGAAGAAAATTAGTTGAAGGAGTTTTTGCTGTTTTGAAGTTTGGATTGCTGCGCATCGGAGGCCAATTCTCCTCTCCTTTTTGCCGAATTCTACGGTCCGTATTTCGGTAGAAAGACATGGTACAGGCTAGGTAAATAGTATATTGCTTCGTTCACAAAAAGACTCTCTGACCACTATAACTACGATAATCATCTTCAAAAAACCTACACTATACACACGCACAACACCCACCAAAACAATATCACACTGTGGAAGGTACGAGCCCTTCGAACTCTAGTTTTTACTGTATAAACAGTGATTTCTATTGCATTTAAGTGGTACTGTACTTTACAGATTATCAATATTAACCAATGCTAGAAACTGAATTATCAAGCCGAGCTGGTGGGGACCCATGATGGAGAAGTGGTCGTTTCTGAATGTAACAACTTCCCTATTTCAGCTTTTACGTGTAACAAACTACAAACAATCACGAGGTAAAAGTCAATAAAGCGATCACAAATATTACCGTTACCCTTTTTGAGGTTTCAGTAAGTGTGTACAAACACGTCCCTAGGTAAAGATGGCGTCCAACGCAATCAGCGACATTGCCGACGAATTTCTCGTCTGCCAGGTCTGTTTGGAGGACTTCAGGCAGCCTAAGATGCTGCCGTGTCTTCACACCTTCTGCCAGCCGTGTTTGGAGAAGCTCCTGGCCGCAGAGCCGGTAGGGAAACTGGACTGTCCGACATGCCGACAGGACGTACCCCTCCCCCAGAATGGCGTCCAGGGGCTGAAGTTCAACTTCCTCGTCGGCAAACTGCGCGACATTCTGCAACAACAGCCGGCAGGAAAAACGCCCGAGGCGCGGGAGGATGGGGTCCCCTGTACGGTCTGTGAAGTCGGCAACTCGGCTCAGTTTTACTGCGTGGAGTGCACCGAATATCTGTGCCAGACCTGTAACAATACCCACCGTCGGTTTAAAGCCACCAAGTCTCACAAAGTTGTAACGGTTCAAGACCTGCAAATCGGTCAAGTTACCGCGGACGGAGACCAGGTGAGAGCACCCTTGAGCCCCACTGAAACTACGCTGATGCGACCGGACGTGGCGATCGGCAATGGCGGCGTGAGTCCGAAACACGTCAAAACTGTTGGGCGGAGAGGCAGTGGAGATGGTCAGTTTGACTTACCGACATCACTTGCTGTCACCGCAGAGGGAGACATTGTCGTGACTGATCGTGATAACTCACGGCTGCAGTTTCTGGACAAAGATGGCTCTTTCAAGAAGAAGGTCGATCTGAGGTTCAAGCCTCGGTGCACGTGCGTGGCGGCACTGACAAACGGCGAGCTATTGGTGACAGGAGACGGACACAAGATTCACGTTCTGGACAAACAGGGGAGGAAGTCACGCGTCATCCAGGTGACAGAGGCTGCAGAGACAGGTCAAACTACGGCAGGCGTCGCTGTTGACTGTTCGGGACGCATCATCGTCACTATCGGGCACCAAGTTTTCGTCCTCAGTCCCAGCGGTGACGTCATGCTGAAGTTCGGGGACAAAGGTCAAGGTCAGCAGCAATTGGGTTCCCTCCTCCATGTGACCGTCAACAGCAGCAACCAGATCATCGTCAGTGACTTTTACAACAACAACATGAAGATATTTGACTCTACCGGTCGCCATCTCTTCACGTGCGGTTCACATGGCTCAGGACCTGGTCAACTGTACCGCCCCTACTGTGCCATCACGGACAGCGAGGACATCATCTTGGCTGACTGCGGCAACCATCGTGTTTCCCTGTTCAGTCGGGACGGCGCGTTTATCAGGCACGTGCTGACAGAGGAGGAACTAAAATGTCCAACGGGACTGACGCTAACTCACGACGGTCATTTGGTCGTTTCTCAAGCTTTGTCGTTCCTTACTGCTTTGAGGTTTTTCCATGTAAAGTGAGATAAATAGTCACAATTTCCTACATTTGTTTTACAATGCATGAACTATTTCCGATAATATTATGAATTCAGAAAGTCAGTTTTCTATCATCAGCATTAGTACTGTACCTTACAGGTTTGTCTACACACACTGTACTCCATCAATATATTATTTAGTAAATAAAGATAAAATAGGTTGCTCCCGGTGTACACTATTTCTTATATATATATGTATCATATTTTTTAGATATGTTTGCAGGTTTGAGCCACTGCATTTTGACTGTTCAATTACAGGTAAACTTTCACAGTAGGCTTTTAAATTACAACTGCATTTTGACTATCGAGTACAAGCAAACTTTGATGAGGTTGGAAAATGTTGTTTTAAAATGTTGGTGAATAAAGGATTGTTTAAGGCACTCTTCGAGTCTTCATTCCTAATTGTGTTTTTTTCCTTAGTTTAGAACTATTCTAGGCGACAGAATATTTATCCAAGGAACTTCTAATGTTTGAAAATGTTTAACCGAGGGCCAGTAGCTTTGGAACGAGGACTGTTACTAGTTACTAGACAAGCCACACCCGTTAGCAACACCCACCAAAACAATATCACACTGTCGAAGGTATGAGCCCTCCGAACTCTAGTTTTTACTGTTTCTTTGTTATGATGTTCTTGCAATCAGCCCTCGGGCATGAATTTCCAAAAAAAAATCTATATTAGTAATGGCACCGTACGTCTAATCTGCAAAGAAAGTATGACAACTGCTGGATAATCATGTGGTCAGTTATCAGAATATTTGACCACTTGATCTTACATTATGCAGGGGAAGTGAATTTTTTGCCAACATTTTAGCACGTTTCTTTGTTAAATGAAATGTTTAAGTTGTTGACATAAACTAACACATTGTGAATATTCAAACGTTGTAATGAAGCATTTTCATCATTCTATACAGATGAATTATTAAATATTCTAGTCATAGTAGGAGGCTCATATTACTCATGTATACATATCTTTATAGGTTGATTGTTAAATGTCAAAGTTTGTGATCGAGTGGTTTGAACCAGACTCATTCGAGCAAGTACAACAGTTTATTGATATCGTACTTAAAGTAACTTGTTATCATCAATCGAGAGACTGAAGTTTTTCCATGATAAAACGTGTGTAGTCTATGCCTGTCATCCGTCCATGCCACAATAAATCAAATCTTGTTTTTCTTGATACAAAGGTACGCATGGTGTTTCCAGACGGACCTGAAGTCGATGATTTCCGAAAGAAGGTCGTGAAACGAATGGCCGCTCCGCCGTGGAACTTCACAGACAGTCTACAGAGAGGACTGAAGGTACTTAATATATTATTCTATTTTCCTACTAAAATGTTTCATATGACGAGAATAAAGCTGTTTATTGCATCGTGCAGTATACATTCTACTGATGGTATCTCTTTACTTCCGAGAGTAGAAGTATTGTTTTGGGTAGTCGAAGTCCTCTATCAAGTACTTTGTTGTCATTCAGTGTAGTGGCGTCGGTGGCGCAACAGTTAGAGCGTTGGGCTCGGAACCGAGAGGTGCAGGGTTCGATACTCATCGTTGCCCGACGGTGGGAAAGGCACTTTACACGACTTCGCCACCTATACGGTTGAGTGACGCCCACCGAGCCTCTTAGGCTAATCTGTCTAATCTGTGTGCCAAAAACACACTACGGATTCGGTGCGCCAATGTGACAACATGTGCACATTGGCCACTGAGAACCGTTAATTTTTTGTCATTCAGTATTCATTTCAATCACATTATTTAGGTTCTCTATCATCCATTTGTAATTCATAACGTGTTTTAGTCACAATCATTCGTTTGTTTGTTTGTTTGTTTGTTTGTTTGTTTGTTTGTAATTTTTGACAGGGAAGTGCCTACTCTCCCTTCCTGCACGACGCCGTGATGCTGTACGCCATAGTGATGAACCAGACCCTGCAGACAGGAGAGGACCCCAGGGACGGGGAGGCCTTCATGCGACACGCCAGGAAGAAAGCCTTTGAAGGTCAGTAGTGGTTTTTAACGAATTTTCATTTATTACCTCCATGAAAAATGAAGGTATTTTTTTGGTGTGTCTGAGTGTCTGTGTGTTTGTGTTTCCGCACTTTTGTAGTCAGCATAACTTCAGAACGCCTTAAGTTTATGGATTTTCAACTAAGGAACGTTGAATTCCTAAGCAACCTAGTACCTGTTGTACGTACATCAAACACACACAGACACATCCAAATGAAAATATGTATGTGCAGTAGCTGCAATATCTTCTCAAAATAGGAGGTGGAAGATAAAGTCATAAACAAACCTATTCTTACAGCACTGTCACTATCATTATCATAAGCTGGTGTGGTACGCCGAAAGGCGGTTATACCGGCTTTACAGATACTGATAACATACATACGATGATATCATTACCATTACTATTATCATTATCATCACCATTGCTATCATTATCATGAACAGCAGCATCAATGTTAGTTACTAGTATTCTTATCATCACCATAATCGCTATCATGGTGATAATTATCAATTGTACCCAATAATAGGAATGTCCGGTACTGTGATCCTTGACGGCCGTGCTGACCGTGAGCCTGAGTTCTTTATCTGGGACATGGACCCGAGCGGAACGTTCGACGTCGTGGCGCAATACGACGCTAGACCCACCGGAACAGAGGTTGGACTAGAAACACTAGTTATCTAGAAATAACTGCAGAACAGGACTTTGTCATGTATTAAATATTGCCATGTACATGTACATAAAAGAATGTTAAGAACAGTGTATAATGTTTCGCGGAGACAACATCTAACAAACAAACAACTCTCCCGCCCATTTCATCTGTAGTCCGACGACGTAGACTTGCCCTGGCAGGACATGTTGTTCGTAGTAACGAACCAGCTGGTAGACTAGTACAGTGGCTTTCCACTGGGGGACGTTGAGTGGGACGGTCTTATGATACACTTTTGTCTATGCTAGAGAGAGAGACTGGTCTCGCAGGGCCTGCATTAGTATCCGCTATGAGGGATAGGACTTACTGGAATAACTTTACCAAATGTACCTCACCGGATTTATAATCCGGAGGAAAAATGATGATAATGATGTATATATTGAATATTGCTTTACCAACACAGCACGATACAGCAAGAATTGAGGTGTTCAAAAACTTTTCCAAGACCATCGTAGAGTGGAACTCGTTGCCACCATGCACAGTAGGGGCATCATCACTAGAAAGCTTTAAACAACTCCTGCAATAAAATGTGCAAAGACTGAGTGTAACAAGTCGTTCGGTGTGATGTAGCTAGCTGCCGCCGAGTTGAGTGCCTGTGAAGCTGGTGTTACGCCGAAGGGCGGTTATACATACCGACTATACCGAAACAGATGTACATGTAGATACCAGATCTGCGTTTGACATGGCTACCTCTCCACAAGAAAGTTTTTATTTTTGTTTGTTACATCAAGTTATCAATACAATACTCATTCTCACCTGTGCGAAGTGAGGAAATTCTTGTCAAACGGAATTTCCTAAGGGAACAAATTCTATTTGAACCCAATGTAATGCCAAATACATGATCCTGCCAAATGCATCACTTCGACTCTACTTGGGGGTTTCCAATATACCTGAGACAAGGAGCAGAAGGGGGTTGGTTGTAATGTGGGAGACTAAACTTAACCCCAAGCGTAAGTTTAACTGTAGTCCTGGACAATGATCCCAGCCCTAACCCTAACTCTAGTCCTAATATAAACACCTGATCTATCACGTATGTGGCAGGACCTGTTGGTTCTGATTCGAACACCGTCGCGCCACACGACCCCCACAATCAAAGATTGGACTGGACAATGACTGGACTGGAAAATTTGTACGTTCTGTTATTATCATTATTTATCCATGTTATTTGTTACTTACTGTTTTTTCTTTATTATTATTGCCATTATCTTTATTTATTGTATCCCAATTTGCATATGATTGTTTTATTTTGTTGTGTAAAACAGGGCCCCATAGCATTATGATAGACTCATACCAACTAGTAACTTTATTATTTGCCATACATTATATCCGTGACAATCGTTGTGCAATAAACTTTGACTTGACTTGACTTGAAAAGAAGTGCAATCACTTAATGGGCCACCCTGTATAAAAATGACGGAAAATAAAATAAATTTTAATGTAGTAATTCACCTTGTGTAATATATTTGCAATTAGCTATTCAGTTGCTGGTGACCGCGCTCTACGTAGCAACACAGGTATACAGGTCAGATGCGCCAACAGTGTCTGTACTCATAGGTCAGTGATGACCTCTTACAGGAGCTGGTGTTCGTCAAACACATCGTGTGGGCAGACGGGACGACTAACGCGCCCACGGGCTTCAGGGAGTGCGGCTACATGAACGAGCAGTGCGCCTCTCAACAAGACATCCGCGAGGAGGAAGATAAAAAGAAGATGACACAGCTGGTCTATGGTAATGCTGAGGTCACAATTCAAATCTGGACCCCGGCCGGGCTGTTTGCATATGCATGAACGAAAAGTTAATGATTCTTATCAGGAATATATACAGATAGTACTCATGATTCTCTTTTATTTTTTTGTTGTTGTCATTTGTTATAGTACTTTTCGTTCCCGAAAGCTGCCCGGCCGGGCCCCGGTTGGGAAATGTGACCTCAGCATAAGGAAAACTGTGAAGGTTTTGCGTTATGACCCACAGAAAAAGTTAGCAATCAAGCTGTCTACAAACAAAAATACAACTCTAAAGTCATTGCCATTGCCCATATCCCTACATAACTTCAAGCACTAAAATAATTAGGCTTTTCTATGTTATGCACAGTTCAGTTCAGTAACTAAAGGTGTGCAGTGCATATAAATAGGTCCAGATAATTTTTGGGTGATAGAAATCGTATAAATAGTACACCAATTACAAGTATTTTTTTCGTCAGGTCAGTATATTATAAAAATTGTTTAAAATAAAAAATTATAGCCATGGAATTGCCATATGACAGATGATTTCCAAGCATCTCTCTTGCGTACAGGCCTTTCAGCGCTGGGTGTGGTTCTCATCCTGGCTTCAGGGATCGGTGTTTACGTCAGGTAAACATGGTTAAACCTTATTAAAACCCTTGTCCTGCTGGGCCCATATATCTATGGGCTCAACATACAGTACCATCTATATAGCGCCCTGTATATGTACGATTTGGGTGTATTTGACGGATCACACCGCAGCGAAACGTAACGAATGCGGAAGTTGGGTTGATCGCCACCACAGAGCAAAGAAATCAGGCGTCTATGACCTGATTAAGACATGGAATTATTTGAAAATATTGTGTAAAAATTGCCAGCAGGACAAGAGTTAAAGACCAGCACTCTACTCTAAATAAGGCCATGTTGATTTGATTATATGGATGACATCCTCCGAGAACCCCAAAATTGATGCGCGCGTGCGAATAAAAAAACGTTTTGCAAAAAAAAGTTTTCATTATGAAATCTACGTGGTCATGAGGGTTGAACAAATTGGACAGAATATGGTTTGGCGAATAATCTAGTCTTCAAGTTCATTTCTTTACAATTGCGTCTTTTTTCGTTTGATCTTGGCATTCTACGACATTGGTATGGTTTTTTTGTAACTTACGGTATATTTTTGCTCATTTTGCAACTGTTTTGTACGATTTACAGTATGGTTGAAAACTTTTCTTTTTTGAAACGGCCGAAAATTCATGCGCGCGCGGATGTCATCCATATAATCAAATCAACATGGCCTAATCTACGCAACCGTAACTATCATAAGCTACCACCTATCAAACCTTTTGTCTTTGCAGGCACATACCCAACATTATAGATCGTGCATTTCATGTCGTTAAATTTTACATACGTAAGTTTAAACCAATGAGCTCTTGTTTATACCAACAACAGGATTTACAATATTTTGAATGTTCATCTGTGTTGGAAGTAATCATAGCAAAATGTTCAACTTTCAACAAAAGGGTTATACAGAGATCAAATTTCAACGACCTCTGCAGTCTTCATTGGAATAATTAATGACCAAGGTTTTAGAAAAATGGTGCCTGTGTCTTTTCATGCTTTTCTTTTTTTTCATTTTCCAATAGGAAACGTGTTACAGACAGCAACAAGAAAGAAGGAACGTGGCAGATCAAGTATTGTGACATTAACTTAACAGCGTACGATGAAAAGGTACATGCACTTAACTCTAAGACTAGTTCATAATGTACCATACGTTCACAAAAACAGCTTCAAAATCGTCATAATCATGTTTCGTTTTGGAATTTTTTCTTCTCCCTAAACACCATATATGTAGAGTGTTTGGTGGCGTGCTTGATGAATGTCATCGTGTAGGTATCATAGATGAAGTAATATGCAGTACTGAACGTATCTCTTGTATAATTAATCTTCAGAGCATGATGTAAATAAAAGAGGTAAAAAGAAACAAATTTGGAGACAGCCACGTTTTTCCACATCGTGTTATAACAGAGCTATTAGTCTTCTACGTTTTGTAAAAACTATATTTTAAGTATGTATGCTGTATGTCGTTTCTCGTCGAGTAAAACTGCACGAGTTCAATAGAATTGTATTGACAATGTAAATATAGTGCACAACATCTGTTATGTAATAGTATATTAACCTGACATATAAATGTAATTGTAGTAAACGCACGACGACTAGGCCGGATATCCTAGCTTGTTAACGTTTGGCCGCAACATCTGTTAGTATGTTTATCTGAATTGTAACTGACACTGTTAACTGTTCCGAATTGTTTATGTTATTGTTGTGAGGGCTAATCCTTTATAATAGCCTCCGGCTAGTTGGGCAGTCCTGACTGCATACATATGTGTTATCAGCCTAATAAATCAAATCAAATCAAATCGTTCAAAGGAAAATGAGTCAAGAAAAGTTGTAAGAAACAGTCCACGTCTACAAGACCTCTCTCTGGCTCCATTTCATTACCTTCTTTTATCTTATAGCGTCTTAAACAGAAATTGTCCAGTGTTCAAAATGTGATCCATGGAGATATATTTTGTCACCATCTAAAGTTTCCTACAATAATTTGGAAATCTTTGTTTTTATAACTACCCTCGTATTTGTATTACATTTTGACAATTTCTCTCTGTGATCAATGTTATTGTATATTTGCAGGACCACAAGAAAACTCAGTCTCTGGGGAAATCTGAGAAGAAGAGCTTCCTTAGTGCGGCGTCTGGAGGTACCGGCGGCAAGTCTGAAACCCAAACACAAAACTCTTCTAGGGTATGTCATTCCTACTCAAGCGTTTTCCACCTTTAGTTAGTTAATGCGCCTATCACACATTTAGGACCTTCCCCCGACATTCCTCTGACCACCAGCCGACCAAGGTCAGACGTTGTTACCTAATTTATCATGGTCCAAAACCCGAAAACATAAAGACCCTTTGTTCACGGCCCGCGTTATGCGTGTCCCAATTATACGACGCTTGTTTTTGAATCAGCATTTGTTCTTCTCTCCAGCAGCGGTAAAAGCGTGTATCAAAATTGCCGCGTCACGGAGAAAAAGCTACTTAAAAATGACTACAATTTAGAAACACGAAAATTCTGATTTCATTGGTTCTGGTAACCCCCTGGCATACCCTTTTAATTTCAATGTTGCATCTTCATTTTTTGTCTCATATCATTATTAGAATTACCGTGGTATCCATTGTAATTTCAGTAATTCAGCCATAAATTGTTAGATTTTTGAGGGTATCAGAGACCCCCGGTCCCAGAACCCCAAAACGAAAAATAGCTGGAGGGTTTAACTAATATGGCTGTTAACAGTTCCTCATACCTATCTCACATACAAATGATGAGCCGATTTGGCCGACCCCCATCTTCCGACCTCTGCCTGGTTTTGCCTGTTTTTTCGTGCAATGACTCTTATAATAAGTTAAACATTTTTACTACTTAAACAGTTTCCATCGGTGTACCTTAACGTGATGTTTTGCTTTGTTTTACACTAAGTATTCTATTGACTGTCTGTTTGCATCCTACAAGTCGTCCAGTGACCAGGACTACGGTGAGCAGGACTTTAACGAGGGGCTGTTAGACTTTAACAAACGGGAGTCTAGCAACCTTTCTCTGGGTCGGTACGAGGACAACTTAGCGGTGGTGAAGAAGGTGTTCAAGCAGCACGTCTCTATGTCACGGGCACAGCTGGTGGAGCTCAAAGTGGTAAGAGTTCGTCCTACCCCCTCATGAAGTAGCTTTATGAAATAGAATTCTTGCCTTCTTCCACGCTTTCTGTGGCGTCATGTGGCGTAGCGGTAGGGCATTTGGCTCGGAACCCATGGGT
The DNA here is from genome assembly GCF_001625305.1 of Branchiostoma belcheri. Classification (NCBI taxonomy): domain Eukaryota; kingdom Metazoa; phylum Chordata; class Leptocardii; order Amphioxiformes; family Branchiostomatidae; genus Branchiostoma; species Branchiostoma belcheri. The sequence goes on from NW_017804487.1 coordinate 822,455, forward strand.
CCTGGGTTCGATTCCACCTACATGCCGCGACGTTATGCCCTTGGGGAAGGCACAGCTTTCCTCACTCCACTAAGGTGACAATGAGTACCTAGCCTCGGTTAGGGACATTCTTCGTATATAGAACCCACCGCACCTTCCAAAAATATATAGGGGCATGTCCCTGTGTGCGATAGTCCAAAATTATACAGCCCAATTTTACAGTGTAGAAGAATCATCAGCATGTTGGCTACCTTAACCCCCAAAGAAGAAAAGAAAGAAGTAGATTAGCTTTCTTGTGCAGTGTTTAGAGGTCACTGCCTAACGGAAACTAAGTGTCACCCTATATATAAACACACGGACAGATACATACAAGTACTGACTTTCCCCCGTACCATATATCTAAGTGGAACTCGCTGGCTGGTCGGGTAGTATCGGTTCCTACTGCTGAGACTTCCGGAACATTAAGTACGAATAAAAATATATCTTGGTCATGAGCTAGTTTTACATGAAGAAAGAACCCAAGGACACAAAAACCACGCACAAGTCAAGCCCCTACACGGGAAAAACGCTAAAAGGTAATGTTACTGAGTGAAGGGACTCTTTTACACAACCAAGTCTTTTATTCAGCAGACGTTTCGTTGACCGTCTGTCACCTTGTTCTGACTGGTTGTGTAAAAAAAAGTCTCTTCACCCAGTGCCTTACAAACCTAAAAAGGAGGTGATGCTACTTATTCCAAAAACCAGAACAAAAGAGATCTTTGAATTTGTCCCGTTTGTTGCAGATGAAAGGCATCAACAATGAGCATGTGAACCGCTTCATCGGTGTCTGCACTGAGCGTCCAAACATCTGCTACCTCTTCCAGTACTGTACCAGGGGGAGCGTTAGGGTGAGTACAGTCTAGATTCTATCGTTAGCATGTCTGAAAAAAAGAGAGATTCTGGATGGTGCAGCTGGGTTCGTTTGCTTTCTCACGAGACATTTCATCTCAATTTATGTATACTACTGTTTCGTTATTGTTATTGTATCATTTTGCCCATGTTTGAATTATTTCGATAACAATTCCTTATGTATGCATGTATTATTTCACTTCAATTATGTTTAGTTTTGGTTAGTATAGAGGAGGAGGGCTTAGCATAAGCTAAATAAGCTTTTCTCCCTCCTCCTGCACCTGTTTTTATTTATTATGAGTGTATTATGAATAATTTTTATAGCTGTTGTACAAATGAACAACAAACAAACATGTGTATACTGATCCTTCCTGATAATGACCATTGTCTAAAACCACTGTCACATATCTAGGACCTTCAATAGACACCCCC
>NW_017804487.1:823773-861506 GCF_001625305.1 Branchiostoma belcheri
ACACACACACACACAAATTATATACACACACACCGGCCAGCCTTGGTTCGGGAGTAAGTGTGATCAGATTTAGGCCACACCTAACTTTCATTCCTCGAATTTAAGCTAAATATGTGTCAAATTTGACCCCCGAACACAGTTGACATGCTCCCGAACAGCATCCAACCATAGCCCCGACTCCCGTCCACATTTTAAAATGTTCGGCTGGTAGGCGAACAGTAGCTGACCACGCCGAACACCAGAGCCAACCTTGGTCCCGACCTATTCCTAACAATGTTTGGGAGGAGTTCGGCCATATTCGGCTATGTGTGACATGGGCTTCACATACAAACTAACCTTAAGATTACTTCATTTTTAACTTGCACCGTGAAAGGCATCCTAGTAAGATTAACCATTGTTTTTTCCCCAAAGGATGTTCTCGACAACGACAATATAGACGTGGATGACATGTTCCAGATCTCTTTCATTATCGACATTGCGAAGGTAACGTTACCCATTTTTGTCCCAATCTTTTTAACTTTATTTCTTTCCCTGACTGTTTATCAACGCCTAAAAAGCCTATAGTTCTACAAAGCTGTACATGTATAATTAATGGGATAGGACGATCTTCTAACCATCTATGGTACTGAATAGCAAAGTTCTTTCTATCACAACCATTTAATTTTCAAGCCGACGTTTCGATGACCTTCTGTCATCTTCATCAGGGCAATTCTGACTGGTTTACTGTGCACTGACACTACTTGGTGCATAGCGCAGTATACTATCTATGGTACTGTATTTAAAGTTTGTGGAGCTATGGGGTCTCTGGTTTATTTTTGTGCAAGAACTGATCGTGAACAAAGGTGGCGTCCAATATATGTCAAGGCAAACCGTTAATACATCTACAAAATCATGACACAGATGTGTTCCTTTCTTCTATAAATCAGGTACTGCCTGTCTGATGTGCAGCTATCGAAAGAGAATTTGGCGTTTCGTCTTAAAGGCATCCAATGCGATTTCAGAGCAGCAAAACTGGAAATATTCTGAATAAGGCAATCTTTATGATATTGACACATACTGATTTACATTAGCACATCAGTATTTCATACCCTCAATCAATCAATCAATCAAGCCGCAGGCATCAGAGTAGATGCATAGCGGCTGTAGCCATGTCCCTCCAGGATGTTCTGTTTTCCGCCAGCACTCTCCAGTCAGTTCTGCTGACCCCTAAACTGTCCAGCACGTTGAAAACCTGGTCCTCCCATCTGCTCCTGGGACGGCCTCTAGGGCGCCTCCAAGTTGGATCTGGAGCTGTGGTGATCAGTTTGATCACTTCCTGGGTGGGTGTGGCTCTGGGGATGTGACCCAGGAGGTTTAGCTGGTGTTTGGTGATCTTCTGGCTGATCGGGACCTGGTTTGTTGTGTGGCGTACTGCCTCGTTGGTGACATGGTCCTGCCAACGGATGCCTTCGATCTTTCTTACCCTTATTTCATACCCTGGGTATTTAAAACTGCAGAAACAAGCCCCAAGATGAGTCCTTTATTTAAGGGGAGGTACCCCAAAAATCAGCCAAGGGCCCTTCCAGGAACCATTTTTCATCCGAATTTCGAGTACATTTGCTCCATGAGGGTCAATATACATTTGAATAGTGTGATTTTAACTCAGTTTGGAGATAAGTCACTAGAATATTGACCTAAAAAAATCGGGTTTCCAAGCCCTAAAAACTGAATTTGATGCCTTTAATTTGATGCCTCGAGTTCTACAACTTTACCATTTATTCCCAGGGGATGGAGTACATTCATCAGTCGATCATCAAGTACCACGGGAAGCTGAAGTCCACAAAGTGCGTTCTGGACCAACGCTGGGTGGTGAAAATCACAGACTACGGTCTTAAGGAGTTCAAGTTCGGTGCGGACGTCCTGGAAGAGACCAAGGAACAAGAAACAAAGAGTATGGATCCATCTACGTCTAAACATCCGTCCCGTGACGTCGATTCAGAAAGTAGACAACTTCTTATTCCCAGATGCAAGGGAACAGGTGCTTGCTAACAGACCAACTCACATGTGCCTAGGAAAATGTTCAAAGGATGTTTCTACACGATTTGACAAAATCTGAGTCTATAACGTACATTTTGGCTTCACAAACTGTTTGCGACCATATGGTCGCAAAGCAAGTAATCAAAGGATTAATACAGCTCCTATATACTGTTTCTGACAGCCACGTGAGTTGGTCATTTATTATCATACTAACAGATAATACCTCATTATCTTTTTGAACAGGAACACATATTTTTGAACTACTATCCGGGTAAGTCCGTCTACGCCATATATGTAGCTGTACAGCTAGGTTGCAAATTTATAACGTGAGTGCTCTGGATGCACTCAAAGATGGGGCTGTAGTAACGAATTTGCAATCTTTTTATCAACATTTTGGGTGTTTCTATTGCAGAGATGTTGTGGACAGCACCGGAAATTCTTCGTAACCCGAGAGCCATTGCGAGCTACGTGACGGCGCCGAAGTCGGACGTCTACAGCTATGGCATCATCGTGCACGAGATCCTGACCAGGGACATGCCGTACTCATCGTTTGGACTCAATCCTTCAGGTAATTCACCACCAGTTGTGGGGTCGTGTGGCGTAGCGGCAGAGTGCGCGACTCGGAACCTAGAGGTCCCGGGTTCGAGTCCTGACATGCCACCGATCTTATGCCCTTGGGAAAGGCACTTTACTACTTTCCTCGCTTCGCTCAGGTTAAAATGAGTATTGTCCTGTCATGTATTTGTCTCCTGTGTTGGTGGCGGCATTAATATAAGTTGAAAAACTTGAGTGTGCCGTCACCACGTCTAGTGATTACATGTTGGAATATTTTTTTTTAAATCACCACGTTCATACTTCCCACAATCCTTTGCTGACCTCTGACCTTCAATCCCATAATGCATCGTCACAGCAGCGCCCGGCAGACATATTGGATTTATCCCCGCTCGAAATGACCCCGCAAAACAGTCGTGGAGTTTACAACATTTTCTTCAACGTATCAATTTTTAAATGATACCAACTAAAACCTTGAATGTTGGCGAGTTTTATCTTGAGGAAAAAAATGTTAACTCTATTCCACGCCTGTTTTGAGAGGTTATTTTGAGCCAGGAAAAAGACGGGGGATGCCACAAACTATCTTGTCACGTGTCAGATGTATACCCTTGATGAAGACGGGCGTTGTGCCTTCTCAGATTTGTTTACGTCCATTTTTTGTTGCCAATAACAGTTATAGATCCTCTTCGAAGCATTAGCAAATTCTTCTATTATACAGATCAAGCCACTGTACAGGGACTGCATTCATATAGTAATACGTTTTCAAGCTTGTGCCACTTCAGATTTCTTGTCTAGTGAAGGAACTTTTTTTACATTTTTGACATCATATTTTGTCCTAAGCTGTGAGCCCTCATTTTGGGTAAAGTAAAAAAAATACCTCTTTGGGAAGCATACAAAATTTACTAGAAGATAGCAGTGTGGCCTTTGTGATAAAGGTTTCAAGTATTAAGCTATGTTTTCATGAATGTCCCAATTTTGCCATTTTCGTCAACATTTTGAAGATATTAATAAAAAAACTTTGTTGCTATAATAGTTGTACCAGAGGCCACACTGCAGTGTTGTAGAGTTAAAATTTGTCTGGAAAAGTGTACCTTAAAGGCCCACAACTAAATATATAAACCATTGACTTTCTCAGAGGTTTTGGAGAAGATCTCAGGAGGCATGAGACCACCTTTCCGTCCTATGCTTCCTACGTCGGACAAGATCCATCCGCTGATCCTTCGCATCATGCAGGAATGTTGGACGGAGGATCCTCTTAGACGTCCAGACTTCGCCACTGTACGGAGTCAGCTCTTCACGGAACTCAAGGCAGGAACGTAAGACATGGGGGCCATGAGATATAGCTTAGCCTTATTTTGCCTCCCCGATACGGTTGCTATTTGGGTAACGCTGATTTGTACTGCTACAGCAAGTAGATTTTATGGATGACATCCTCCGCAGACTCGATAGGGCGAAAACAAACAAGGCGGACCAAAAGAGCATGCTAGCAATTCAGTGAACATAACATCAAAGTAAAGGGCAAAACATTAAATCATAGTCCTGTCTTGTCTCCTCTCTTCATATTTATCTGCCATCAACGTTTCGGCATGGCAACAGATATCTTTGCCCATCTTCGGCATGTTGACCACTTTCAGGAGGCAACAACGTTTCTTCTTTTTTTTTTTAATCAGGCAAGAATCAATGCGCTAATGATGTCATCCATAAAAATTACTTGCTGCGGCGTTATGTATAAAATTTTCTTATTGGCTAAGTTTTGATCATGAGAAACGCATAGGATCAGAACACTTGGCCAATAAGAAACTAGTGCAAATCAGCACCCCCTCTCCCCTTATATATGGCTGAGGTTTCAATCAATCAACCAACCAACCAATCAACCAATTGTCCACTCCCCTTTAGTTTTATGCAGATGTTCTTGACATGTAGGGCAACATTTGATTTTAAAGTCATAGATCAATTTGTTGTAACGGTGGTTTATAATTCATAATTCTTTTGCACAATCATGCTCAAAGTCTAATTACATGATTGTGCAGTGTCAAGTAAAGCAGAATATGACGTAAAGCAAGAGAACATACAGCAACTGATCAACTTATTCTAATAAAACTTGGCTTTTATGAGGTTTGACGTCTTCGTAAAGTATATAATGAATAGCCTCATACATAATGAGTTGGTTGTGTGATGTTAGTAGAAATCGTCTTTGGGTCATCTCCAAAATAAAAAAAATGTGGTGACTGAAATTATCTGTAGGTCTTATATATGACCCAAAGTGTTATCTGTATAGTTTGATATCTGTTACCTGGGTTTTTATTTAAGCTCGCCAAACTTTTTAGAATTGAGGGTAGTAAATATCCTAAATTGGAGCAAACGTACTATATAAATAGAGCCAGATATAGAATGGCAGAGCCAGCCTTGGATACAAAATTGGTGTATGTATGAACCTGCACTGCTGAGTGTAGTATAGAACCAATACTACAGTTAACTCTTTATCATTGTGTTGCGGTGACTGACAGTTGTACCTGTTGGTTCTTGCGCCCTACTGTAACAGGAACTCAAACCTGATGGATGACATCATACACAAGATGGAGACGTACACCAACAAGCTGGAGAAGATGGTAGAGGAGAGGAACGAGCAGCTGATGGGGGAGAGGATGAGAGCGGAGGCGGTACTGGACGCCCTGCTGCCCCGGTATTGACCGATTTCACACTTCCCATAATGCCTAGTAACGGTCACGGATATGACGTAAGACAATCCCCCCTCCCCCTTCCTCGGTGTACTATTTCCAACAAATTCTATCGACAAACTGGTCAACTATTGTTTTGAATTATTTATCTAGTATAAAGCACATGCCATGATTGCATTTGTTGGAATTAGAGAAAATGACGTACCTTTTGAGAGGAGAAAATGACGCACCTTCTATCGTTCCACCTTCTACCGAAGACTCTCCTACTCGGTAGTGCATGCGACCGTGCGAGTAGGAGAGTCTTCGTTAGAAGGTGGAACGATAGAAGGTGCGTCATTTTCTCTAATTCCAACAACAATGCAATCATGGCATGTGCTTTATACTAGATAAATAATTCAAAACAATAGTTGACCAATTTGTCGATAGAATTTGTTGGAAATATTACATCGAGGAAGGGGGAGGGGGGATGGTCTTACGTCATATCCGTGACCGTTACTAGGCATTATGGGAAGTGTGAAATTGGTGCATGCAAATCTTTCTCCCTTTTTATTCACGAGTTACCAATCCCCAGGATGCATTGCGAAAACAGGGGTCTAAACCTCATTTGCATAGGACTGGAAGGCATCGGAATGATCCTGGTGACGTTGCACAGCTTGCTTTTCACTGTGTTTTAAGGTGTTGGGGAATTTTATGCTCAACATTAATTAAGTTACTATGAGTCGAATCTGACAACAAATAGAGAATGAATTTTTTTGTCTTTTTCATAGAACATGTGGTTTGTAACGTTACAGCATCAGTATAGCGTTACCACCACCACACAAACCACATATTCCATAAAATTAATTATCTATTTGTTGTCAGATTCAATCCATAGTAATTTAATTAATGTTGAGCATAAAATGCCAAAACACCTCAAAACACACTGAAAAACAAGCTGTTTAACGTCACCAGGATCATTCCGATGTCTTCCTGTCCTATGCAAATGAGGTTTAGACCCCTGTTTTCGCAATGCATCCTGGGGAAACTCGTGAATGGCTTCACTGCCACATAGTGAAATATTGTTACTGTATACTGATGAATGATTCATCAGAAAGGAATGCTGAGTGAATCAGACAGTGTTAGTCTGTAACATCTATGTAGTGAATCAGTGTTAGTCTGTACCATCGTATGCGCCATTGCATGCCCTTACTTTTTTTTCGAAAAGTGTGGTGGGTTCTTTTAACGTGCGTGAGGTGTGGTTCTCCCAAGACACGGGACCTCCATTTTACGTCCTATCTGAGGGACGTCTCTAACCGAAGCTAGGTACTCATTTTTACCTGAGTGAAGCGAGGATAGTTCTGTAAAGTGCTTCTTTTTCTTACTTTTTAGAGAAAAAAAACTTTTCGCTGTTCACTAGTTGGCGTTTTGATGAATTACACTCCGTGTTAAGCCTCTATCACACATTCAGAACCTTTTCCCGACCACCAAACAACCAAGGATGAATGAAGTTTGGGAGAAGTCTGACCAGATTTAAACTATGCCTACATTTCTGACGCAGGCTGCTCATGACAAGATGAGAAGACCTTAGAAAGTACAAGAAGTACTACATTTCTATACGAATAGAATCACATTTGAGTTAAATTTGAGTCTAATTCGACCCCGGACACTACAGACCTACTTCTGAACAGCAGCAACCCACCAGCCAACCATAGCCAAACCTCCCGTTCACACCCAAGTGTTTCACCAAACACAGCCGAATTGCTCCCGACTTTATCCTCATAACCAAAGTTAGGGTTCAGTAGTGTTTGGGAGGCCGTATTCGGCTAAGTGTGACAGGAGCTTCAACACCACATAGCAAAAAAAAATACATGGCTTCCGTTTAATAAGTACATGTGATGTAATCTCCAAGCAGATCTTTCGGTTGGGTGGCAAAAGACTGTATCCATTGGCCGTCCAGTATCCATTTCCCAACTTCGGTGGCTAATGGACACTCCTCTGGTTAATGGATACTGTGTTGCCACCGAAAGATCTGCTTGGAGATTACATGTAATGTCAGGTTTTAAAAAGTTTATTGACGTAATTATGTTACTATATTTATTACCTTCATACCCATCTCTGTAAAGTAGCACTTACCTCTGTGCTGAAGGAATAATGTTAAAATGTTTCTCAATGTCAAAAAGGATTATACTGAAAGCTTTCTGTTTTCATTTTTAGCAAAGGAGTTGGGGAGGAAATGTTTAGTAATAGAGATCTAAAGAGGATCTGAAAATACCTGCTTGAATCATACCCATTAGCTGAAGCCTAGATTTCATCAGGGTTTTGATGCTTCACAAAGAAGATTGGAAAATAAGTCGTAATGTTCTTAGTATAACATGCTATTATTGTGTGGCATAATGGTTGGGTGTATGGCCTCAGGTCACACATGTCACCGATCTTGTGCCCTTGAGAAAGGCACTTTACACATGGTAAAAATGAGTACTACTTGGCTTTGGCTAGGGCCGTCCCTCGGATAGGACATTGAATGGGGGTCCAGTGTCCAGGGAGAGCTACACCCCACGAACGTTAAGGAACTCCCTACTCCTTTCGAAAAAAAGAACGGAGGGACATGCCCCGGTGTACGATGGTCCAAATACATGTACTGCATTTTAACTTGCCCCTTGATTGTACATAAGTTTCTTCAGCGATTACATTACGTTATATTGTTATTATGGGTTCACCACACCACGAAGTGGTGTGGTGAAACCATATTGCTTTTTCTGATGTTTCTTCTTCTCCTTCTCCTCCTCCTCCTCCTCCTCCTGCCATATCTTTAAATGGATTCAGCTTCTTCATTTTAGGGCCTAAGGTCCTGAAATTTGGTATGGAGGTACAGTGGGCAAATACCCCTAGGCGTTTTTTAAATTATTGTGATACAGGCTTTTAGAATGGTTTTATTTGAGTTTTTTGGCTGTGTTATAGCAAATGTATTACTGTGTTAGTCTGCCTTGTTTACCACATTTGGGCATGAGTCATCAGAATGGAATGCAGGGCATCAACCAATAGGCATGCAGCTTTCCTCTATACTTCTTGCTGATTGGCTGTTGGGATTTAACTTGATTAACACCTGCACAGAAGCATTTCCATACTGACAGTATGTCTGTATTCAAGTGTTTTGGTAGGTATTTCAAGCTTTCCTGCTCCAGCATTGGAATGCCGGGCATGGACGTTTTTTTTTTTATTTTGAAAATCAACAGTTTGCATTATGCAATTAAAAATCCTAACCAATAAAGTAGGGAATAGCTATCCAACTGTTGTTTTAGTTGTATTTTACTTCATATTATAGTTATATCAATGTAAATCATTGTTTTCCCTTGTGTTTCCCATTCTTTCCCTGCCATGTCGTAAAATGTGGTGAACCCATCGCTGTATTTGCTCCAAAGCAAATATTGGCCTTTCTAGTTATCATATTGTGTTTGGGGATTGCCCCCCCCCCCCCCAGGGTGCATTGAAAACCGCCCTCCAGGGTGATATGTTCTCTGGTTAAATAAACAAACAAACAAACAATTTTGAAGTTGGTGATTCACTACAAATCACCCAGATGAAGGCTTGGCTAGCCCCCATCTCGTATTAGCCACACGGTGTTTTACATTATCCCACCTAAATACGTAGCGACGCCACATTGAGCTACTCAAGAAGGCATTATGCTTCAGCCCTGTTGAGGATGACCGACTTGTTGTACAATGTTCGATGTGTCCATGTCCAGTCCCGTGGCTGAAAAGCTGAAACTTGGACAGCAGGTTGCGCCAGAGTTCTTTGAACAGGCAACGATATTCTTCTCCGACATCGTTGGCTTCACCAAGATTTCGGCTGCAAGCACACCATTTGAGGTAACAACAATCACAGTGGCATTGATACATATTCTATGTACACATCAAGACTCATCACACGCTTGCCTTTTGAATCACTAGGATACATGTATCTTAGGCCCCTCTGACTCGATGACATGGATGACATCCTTGCGCGCCACAATTCTTTCACCCGTTTCCAAAAAAAGTTTGCGACCCTACTGTTTCTGGGTACAGTTAAAGGATGAGAGGTCGAGCTCGAAAAAAAAAATTGAAGATGCTAGAGAAAGGGAAGCATGACTCGAATTACCACATGTTTTCAACACAGAGTCTTCCAAAGTCAAAGAAGATGTGAAAGGACAAGAATTAATGATTTATCCTTTGATATACCATGCTTTCTGTGTTTTGTCATTTGTTCAACTTTCCTGGTCACTTACAGAATAAGATTTCCACTTTGTTGCTCACACTTGCATATCAGTTTTGGGGGTGCCCAGTGGGTGTTATCCACATAGAACATAAAAAATAAAGTCTTGACTATACGTCCTTGCATTTAGTCGCTCGTTTTCTAAGTAATTTTACTACAAAAGATTACCAATAGTGCCACCATCTTACAAATGTATGGTATGAACGATAAAACGCTCGTATCGCTCTAATTTAACCCTATCTAGACCGGGCTTTTTTGGGCTTGGTGGGACCGGGGGCTCATTTGACCCCCCCCCCCAGAACTCAAGAACGGTATGTCGTATGACCACCAAATTTTCAGAGGATGGTGCACTAATAAAAATTTATAATTTATGTCGTTATGACGTAATATGACGTCATTATGACGTCATTAATGTGATTTTATTGGGCCAACAATAATTGTTGCCAACAATATTCTAAGTCTCCAAGTTTGGCCGTTCGAGCACTACGTGACATCAAATTTGGCGCGGGCACTTTTAGCCCCCCCCCGGTCTAGATAGGGTTCAGACCAATGAAATATCACTATTTGATTCTTCTCCTTGCCTGACAGACAATCGACCTTCTGAATGATCTGTACTCCCTGTTGGACGGTATTCTCAGCCAGCATGACGTTTACAAGGTATGCCGAACTTACTGACTACACCACTGCTCGAGGATAAGCGTTTAATCTTCTTTTACATGTTGTAGTACATAGGACTTTAAGACATTGACCCTGTTCAAACGGAAGCGCTAAAATGAGCAGCAATGATGGGACCACGTCGGCATTCGGCCGAGGTACGTCTTTTCATCAAACAGCAATGATTGTAGTTTAGCCGAATCGTGCTCGGGCACGATTCCGAAGGAATGTGTGGCACGTGGAACAGATGCGAGGCATGCGATTTACCCGAATCGCGGTTCCAGCGCTTTCGTCTGAACAGGGCCATTAATCGTTCTCGTCAGCTGTCATGGCAGTTGCACGCTCTCTATGATCATCTAATTAGCCAGATTTTTCATTTCCGTTTTTCTCTCAATTATAATTGTGAGTGAGTGAGTGAGTGAGTGAGTGAGTGAGTGAGTGAGTGAGTGAGTAGGTGAGTTTCTCTCTTCATTGTCTCTATTTATACTGCTAAGATTAATTTCTATTGCCATACAATTGGTTGTATAACCTCTTCGCTAAAGAACTGTGAGTAAACCTAATGGGCGTTGGAAATCAATAGCATCCTATCCGTCTATGGTGCTGAAACGCCCTCTATCAAAATGTGTCCTCATTGCAACGGTAAAACGTATATGGGTTGCATTTTTTTGCAACGCGTCAGGAGTGGTGCCATTCCTGCCAGAATAGAAATATAGCTAAAACAGAATGTAATTTTGCATTACATTTCCATTCTCAGGTTGAGACCATCGGCGATGCCTACATGGTAGCGTCTGGACTTCCCAAACGGAACGGCGACCGCCATGCTGCCGAAATCTGTAACATGGCTCTCCATATACAACTGGCCATGAGTCAGGTATGCTATGTCTCAAATATGCTAACCATTCACGTAAACCATCGGCCCTTCTACGTTTGCCAAGAAGGTTATGTTTTCGGGAGTGTCTGTTTGTGGCTTTAGTATTTCTGTTTAAAAGCGTGCATGGATCCATATATTCCTCATTATCTGTATTGATATTAGCATATGTTTATGTCTTGATATATTAAAGACAATAGTCTGGTGGCAGAGACCGATAAGCGTGCAATGCGGTCCATACAAAGTTTTTTTGTTGTTTCTATATCTCTGAGGTGTGCTCTTTCAGAATCTGAATGATGCCACTCTGTCATCCTTGGGCAATTCGCACAATATGCAAATTAAGGTGGCCATTACTGAAAATCCAGTTTTCGTCAATATCTCAGTAACTACTCATGGTATCAGAATAATTTTGGTGTCTATCCCCATCTTTTGAGGGATAACGAATTAAATTAAGCCATTTCAGTAAAGATAGAACCATTATTTTTGGCTTAATATGCAAATTTGGGCCGCGCAATATGCAAATTAGGGCGGCCATTACTGAAAATCTGTTTTTCGTCAATATCTCAGTAACTACTCATGGTATCAGAATAATTTTGGTGTCTATCCCCATGTTTTGAGGGATAACGAATGGAATTAAGCCATTTCAGTAAAGATCAAACCAGTTTTTTTGTGCTGAATATGCAAATTAAAGCCGCACAATAGGCAAATCAAGGTGGCCATTACTGAAAATCTGTTTTCCGTCAATATCTCAGTAACTACATATGATATTATAATATCTTTGGTGTCTTTCCCCATGTTTTTTGGAATAACTATTGAGGATAGGCCATTTCAGTGGAGATCAAATAGATATTTTTGTGCTTAATTTGAAAATTTAGGCCGCCATTACTGAAAATCTGTTTTTCGTCAATATCTCAATAAATCTCATGGTATCAACAATACTTTTGATACAATACACATACATTTGTACTATACACATGTTTTGAAGGCTAGATATTTAGAATAAACCATCCCAGTATTGATCACACCAAAATTTAATGCAAATTATGCAAAAACTAACCAGTATATAGCATGGGCGCCTGTACCTCTGAACACTGATAGGAATGTTAATAAATGATACAATCTGTTCAAAAAAATATTAGACCCTTCATAAGCTCACACCTGTGCCTTACCAGCGTCTGTGTACAGGCAGAATAAAGCGCTAACTTGACGTCCTGAATTTTATGTCAGCGTGGCCCGCGTAGAATTTAAGTTGAATTCTTCTTGAGTCCCGGACAGGCCAAAGAAAAATAGCCCGGTAGCCGCGGGGTGTCCCACGGCTGAAAGTGTCAAAAACAGCCCGGGAACTACCCGCCAGGGACTTTTTTTTTACAATTGGGACAAAAGCTTAACAGATCTCCAGGAAGATGACCGGCGGCCGCTCAAAAGTGCACAGTCCTAATTAAGGCGGAGGATGGGACCCTACCACTGTCTTAGGGGGAGGACAAGCTTGTCAGGTGGGCAGAATACTTTTCAAAAAGTCTTAAACCGCTCAAGCCATACCTCAGTAGCATTAGTCTTTGATGAACACCTACACCCATTACCTGTTGAGATCGAGGACATCTCTGAAGCTGAAGTCAGTCACCAGGCATGAATGGCATCACTTCAGAGATGCTGAAAGCCGAGGGTGACTGTGTTGTGAGATGGATGCTTTTCTGATCGCCGTACATCGCAAACGCTGAACCATAGCCGTCTTCCCTAGTACGCCTTCCCTGGAATAAAGCTGGCATTCAACGGCGATCACAGGGAAGTGCTGGAGGACTGGAATAACGGATCAGTAGTTCAGCTGGAGTCACATGTGAAACGGGTCCTGCTCGGCATGTTCTCGGTGTAGACGCCGGCCAGCGTCATGAAGCCGAGCGTACGCCGGCTGTCAGGGTCACAATTGAATTTTCCTTTACGGCTCCCTGTCGGGGCGCTGAGGCGGCTTCTATGTAAAATTCACAAAATTTTGGTCCCCTTGACGACCGGTTTCTGTTGGGGACCCGTCCGGTGCCCAGTCAGTCTTCTGTCAGACCTGTGCGGGATGCAATAGGGTGCCGACTAGCTCTTGCATTCCGGCCGGGTAGCTGCAGGGTCCCTGGCGGGGTCGAAGGGGCGGATCCTGGCAGGTCCCACGGCTGGTACGCCTGTGGCTGGAATGGTGGGTTCGGCCCTGCTGGTTGATGCGCAGACCCGTGTATGGTCACTATGACTGACTGATGATGTAACTATGTCGAGAACAGCACATTACCCTCTATATTGTCTATAACTACCCTCTTCTGAACAATTCAAGCACAGAACAACACACGTGACTTCATAATCTTGGACAGGTGCCTGTGCATGACCCGGCGGCTAGGTTACGGTTTGGTCCGGTGAGGTTACGGGGTCGCTTCGGCGTACGTTGCCCGCCGGGGCCTGAAGTGACTTTAAGTTGAGTCAAATCTATTTGGCGACGTCGCGGGACCAAAAAATAGGCCGGCAGCCGTCGGGAACCCCGCCCATTGCCTTCCAGGTCCCGTTCCGAATTCGGTAGTGCCAAAACACAGGCCAAAAACGAGACGAGCGGGCCCCTTTCTTGAATTGTGACATACCATTAGGCTTAAAGTGTGTATTCCAAAGAAGGGAAACCCGAATGAATGTGATAACTTAAGGGGAGTGACAATTCTTTTTTATACAAGTGAAGGTGTATGCCAAATGCCTCCTGAACCGCATGAGAGATGCAGTAGGCAAGGTCTTCTGGGAGCTGCGAGCAACAAGCTAGCTTTCGCTCAAAGAGATCCTGTGCTGAGCAGATCTTCACCCTGCGGTGGAGGAAATGTGCTGAACTGCAAACCCCTTTAGCTATCAGATTCATTTATTTCTGCAAGGCGTTTGATAGCATCTAAAGTCCCTCTTTATCGTGTACAGTTATGGACTGCCAAGTAAACTTATGTATGCAGTTAAACAGATATACTGAAACTCGAAGTGTTGTGTACGGACGGTTGAAGGAATCTAGATACAGCTGGTGGTTTGAAGACGGATCCTCCAAGATTGTGTCCTGTCACAGATCCTCTTTCCCGTGGCTATCGACTGGGTACTTGGGAAGCAACAGGAGAAAAGGGCCGGGGGTAAAGTGGGTTCCAGAGACAAAGTTTGCCGACCTTGACTTTGCAGACGACATAGCGGAAAACGCCAGAGATCTCCAACCCCTAGTGACCAACATAGTCCGTCTGCAGACAGCAGTGGGTTCAGCATCAGGGCCAAAAGCAATTAACATGCTGATAGGGACACACGCTCCTCTTAGAAGTGTGACCATTGACGAGAACAAATTGAAAGTGGCGGAGAACTTCACCTACCTTGGGAGCTCCACCAAGAACAAAGGACAGATGGACCATGAGCTAGACTGTAGACTTGGAAAGGCCTCAGCAGCCTTCAACCAGCTTGACTTTGAAACCTACTATGTGGAAATCAGCCAAGAAAAGAGAAAAGAGACTGGAATCACTGCATGCTTCTGATAGTGAATGCGTGAGGAAGATCTTAAGCATCAGACGACAGGACTTCATACCCAACACAGATATATGAGCCAGAGCTAACCAACAGCCAGTGTCTACAATCATACGCAAGCGGCGTTTCATGCTAGAAGACGCCTGCCATCTAGACTTAGGTAAACTTGTCTTTCAATATTGAACAGGTTTTGGGTCAGATAAACTATACCAAGGCATGTGCGTTTGCATGGAACATGGGTCGGAATTAGGACCCCTCCTTGCTGGCAGCCAGGTGCGTCAATAACAGACAAGGCCCAAATTTGCATATGTAGCAAAAAATAATGGTTCTATCTTTACTGAAATGGCTTAATTTAATTCGTTATCCCTAAAACATGGGGATAGACACCAAAATTATTCTGATACCATGAGTAGTTACTGAGATATTGACGAAAAACAGATTTTCAGTAATGGCCGCCCTAATTTGCATATTGCCACCCAAATTTGCATATTTAGACAAAAATAATGGTTCTATCTTTACTGAAATGGCTTGATTTAATTCGTTAATACCTCAAAAGATGGGGATAGACACCAAAATTATTCTGATACCATGAGTAGTTACTGAGATATTGACGAAAACTGGATTTTCAGTAATGGCCACCTTAATTTGCATATTGTGCGAATTGCCCAAGGATGACAGAGTGGCATCATTCAGATTCTGAAAGAGCACACCTCAGAGATATAGAAACAACAAAAAAACTTTGTATGGACCGCATTGCAAGGTTCTTCAAAAATCGGGGGTTTGGCAACCGGACTACAATGATGATGCAAATAAGTCAAGTAGCCCCTGTTGTTTAGGTAGTGGATGCTATTGAAACGTCTGATCGTTCCGTTCCACGTGTCCGTTTCCAAAACCATAATCTTATCCAGTTGCTTGATGAGTAACTGTTTTTGGCGTATCTTCTTACATGGATGTGTAAAAAGTCTGGAATTTCCGACTGCTTGTTTCGTGTAGAAGTTCGTCATCAAGCACATGCCGGGCACTCCGCTGCTGCTGCGGGTCGGTGTGCACACGGGGCCGGTCGCCGCCGGGGTGGTGGGGACAACCATGCCGCGGTACTGCCTGTTCGGGGACACCGTAACCACAGCTAACATGATGGAGTCACGTGGAGCAGGTACAACATCTTAATCTCCAACCAGATCATACGGTGGCCAGGCAGTATCCATTGGGCCATGTTAATTTGATTATATGGATGACATCCTCTGGGAACCCAAAACTGATGCACGCTTGCGAATAAAAAATGGTTTTGCAAAGAAACAAAATTGCTTTCATTATGAAATCTACGTGGTCATAAAGGTTGAACAATTGACACAGTATGGTTTGGCGAATAATCTACTCTTCAAATTTATTTCTTTACATTTTCGCCCTTTTTCATTTGATTTAGGCATTCTACGACATTGGTATCGTATTTAAATATTCTTTTTGCAACTTACAACTTGCTCATTTTGCAACTGTTTTGTAAGATTTACAGTATGGTTGAAAACATTTTTTTTGGAAACGGCCCAAAATTCATGCGCGCGCGGATGTCATCCATATAATCAAATTAAAATGGCCTTAACCAGAGGACTAGTGTCCATTAGCCACTCGGGTGGCCAATGGATACAGTCTGGCTAATGGATACTGCCCGGCGAATATGATACTGCCTTTTGTGGACACCGAAAGATCTTCTTAAGTATACAACATCTCTGAATACCAGGAACTTCATTGTAAAACACACCACAACTATTAACTTGGAGCTTCTTTGTATGTATGTAATACTTTATCTGTATGTAATACTTTGTATGCACATATGCTTTGATTTTTATTCAGAGAAACAATAAAGACACAAAGTGACTGCGAACGTTAGGCACGGCTTATATTCTTGCAGCCACTTTTACAATGAAAAAAAAAAATTTTACAAGACAAGACAAAATATGGTTTAGCGGGATAAGTAAAAAAAAATATTTGGAAGAATTGTTATAAAATTTGATAGATGAGTAGATATCGAAGACCTGTGGAATAACTGATGATTTTGGACACCCTGACGGCTTTTCTAACTTTAAATTGCAACAGACCTACTGCGTTGGTTTTGATATCTCGTGTTAGGGACATGCAATGGTCATGATTTTTTTTGTGGTTAGCATTTTGTTTAGTGACCAAAATGTGGTGTACTTGTTTACACTACGTTGTGGTGTCTTTGACTTGATGTGTGATGTAAAAAATTAACTTAAAGCTTAAAAGTAGAGTATATTTTAATGCACTATGCATTTGATGAGTTGCGGTAAGGCCATGTTGATTTGATTATATTGGTGGCATCCTCTGGGATCCCAAAAACTGATGCGAGCGTGCGAATAAAAAAAGTTTCGCCAGAAAAAAAATTGCTTTCAATATGAAATCTACGTGCTTTTGAAGGTTGAACAAATGACACAGAGTATGGTTTGGCGAATATTCTAGTCTTCAAATTCATTTCTTTACATTTTCGTCTTTTTCATTTGATTTTGGCATTCTACGACATTGGTATCGTTTTCCAATATTTTTTAAACCTACGGTATGTATTTGCTCATTTCGCAACAGTTACTGTTTTGTACGGTTTACAGTATTTTTTATTTGGAAACGGACAAGAATTCATGCACGTGCAGATGTCATCCATATAATCAAATCAACATGGTCTAATGGGGTACATGACGAACCATAAACAGTTACTAGTACGTGGATGTGTGTGTATATTGGTATAACGTATAGTATGATATTTTTCAGCAAATCGTGTTCACATCAGCAGCACAACCAGAGCAGCCCTGATGAACATGATAGGCTACCACATTGAACCCAGAGGAAAGGTGGAGCTCACGGTAAACAATTACATAATACATCATCAATATCATAAGGAATATTTATCATAAGGAATACTTATCATAAAGATACCCATTTCCTTAACTTCGAGTCAAGGATGGCTTTTAAAGAATAATTACGTTAATTTCCAATAATTTTATTTTGCAAATAAATTAATTGAATATCTTAGGGTACTACAAAAAATGACATCTGTTCTCATATGAGTATTTTGATTTACTTGGAACATTGGCAAGTAACATAGTATTAGTGGTGTCGTATGGCGTAGCGGCAGAGTGCGCGACTCGGAATCAAGAGGTCCCGGGTTCGAGTCTTGACATGCCACCAATCTTGCGCCCTTGGGAAAGGCACTTTACACGACTTTCCTCGCTTCGCTCAGGTGAAAATGAGTATTGTATGTCCCCTGTGTTGGTGACGGCATTAATATAAGTTGAAAAAAACTTGTGTGTGCCGTCACCACCTCTTGTGATTAGATGCTGGAATATAAAAAAAAAACATAGTTTTACAACAGCTTATAAAAATTACAAGATTGCGAGGGAGCCCAACTTAGCGTACATGGCGATGTGTTTATTGTCCCATGTACACCCACCTTTGATATAGACATGTTCCTCTCCCACCTTTCAATCCAGGGCCCCGGTATGAGCGAACACAACGTGAGTATGAAAGGCCCAGACACGCACAGCCTAGTATCTAATTTATTTATTTATTTATTAGACTTTCCAATGCAACAGCAAGTAGTATGGAGGAGAGACAAAACAGGTGCATATTTGCACCTCTGCCAGTTATCTCTCCACATACAAAATACATAATAAAACAGTAATGATACAAAAATAGGCAATTTAACTGACAACATACTTTAACATATTAAGATATATGACAATAAAGTGACAACTATAGGGCAGTTATCGCGGCCTTGTGGCCATACAGGTCGTACATCTGCAAAAAGATATCCAGCTACATGCAGCATCGGTGTCATAGACCGCATTAAACCTGTTATGTAAATGTATTATCAACTGTCTTTTGAAGGTATTCAAGTGTTGTGGCTGAGAGACGGTCTGTAATTGTTTATTTATTATCATGAAAGTTCATCTGTGTTGGTAGTTACATGTTTAGAGTGAAAACTTTAGATCCAACACAAAAAGTTCTCTCACCTAGAGCTTTCGACCAGTCACTCTGGTCTTCCTCAGTAGACTGACCCAGTGACGCTTGTCACGTGGCTTCTTTGAAGTGTGACGTCAACACTGGGCCAAAGGTATGTGGTAGACGACGTCGACCCCCGTCGCGGTTCAGTGAAGGATGATGGGCCCTGATGTATATAGCCTCCTTCACCTTCACAGGAAATAGTCTTGTCCAGTGTCCAAAATCCTTACAGTGTCAAGTGAAACAAAGTGTCCGGGTGACTCTATGTGGATGTGCATATTAACTGTTTCATACCGGGGATTGTGAACTTGCCTATGTAGGTTTTAAGGGAAAACATTCTTCGAAACTGATTTTGCGCTTCTCTCGATCATGTGGAAAGAGAATGAAGGCACAAAACAATTCAGCAAAATAACACAAATGTATAATTTAAATGTATAAACACGTGAATGTTCTTTCAATATATGAGTTAGAGCCTCCAAACCTTGGATTTGAAAGAAATATCATTAAAATTATTTTTAACAAAATAACACAAATGGATGTATAAACACGTGTATGTTCTTTCAATATATGAGTTAGGGCCTCCAAACCTTGGATTTGCAAGAAATATGATCATTTGAAAAATGCAATTGTTTTCTTATCTTTTTTTTTTGTAAATCAAATTCAGCATAAGAATCAGGGTGAACTGTTGCAATTGTGGTATGACTTTGTGGGCAAACTTATGTTCATCGTTTGAATTTTGTATATTTCCTACACACACCAGAGGAAGCCGATTCTCCATAAAGATGTCACACTTTGAAGATTTTACTGCATCAGGCAGAGCCATGGGACAATTAGTGCGCTAATCTTTTTTGGTGACTCTTTATTCTGCGACAACCACAAAATAACAGCCTTTACGGTTCAGCCTGCTAACATTGCAAGAAATAGCATTGACAAATGTATTTCTTCATGCAATTGTTTTCTTTTTTTTTCTTTTTGTAAATCATAGTTGAACCTAGCATCAAAATCATGGGAAACTGTGGTATATGGGAGTTTGCGGCAAACAAATTATTTTATCGTTTGAATGTTTGTCTTTTCTACATACACCAGAGAAAGCACACTTTGAAGATTTTACTGTATCAGGCAGAGCCATGTGACTTATTAGTGGGCTAATCTTTTTTCGTGACCCTTTAATCTGGGACAACCACAAAATAACAGCTTTTACGGTTCAGCCTGCTAATATTGCAAGAAATATCATTGACAAATGTATTTCTTCATGCAATTGTTTTCTTTTTTTGTGTAAATCATAGTTGAACCTAGCATCAAAATCATGGAAAACTGTGGTATATGGGAGTTTGCGGCAGACAAATTATTATCGTTTGAATTGTTGTCTTTTCTACACGCACCAGAGGAAGCACACTTTGAAGCTTTTACTGTATCAGGTAGTGCCATGGGACAATTAGTGGGCTCATCTTTTTTGGTGACCCTTTAATCTGGGACAACCACAAGATGACAGCCTTTAAGGTGCAGCCTGCTAATCAACCAGATGGGAATAATGGCGGGATCTTTTTGTTCGGCACTTATATAAACGTTGAGTGCCGGATATGAAAAAAATGGATTCGTGCTGCGGTCGGCAACATAAAGTTGTGTATTAATGGCTTTCAATAGATTCTTTGGAATAAAGGAGTCGGATGTAGTTGCCATTACATAAATAGGACCTAGAAAGGTTAATGTTGTTTTTCCTATTACGGTCCTGAAAAATTTAGTCGGTAGGGATTCACTTTTTTTAAATGATCCCTTGATGGTCATCCCATCGTGATCACTAAGAAAAGCTGCCGCAATGGCTAAATGGCTAAAGACACAAGCAAATAAATATCTATAGACGTTATGTAAACCATGAGGGTTCTATTCTAAGATTCATTCATGTTTTTGTGTCTTTGACTTGAATCGCGCAGGCTTATTCATAAGCCTACTGGAGGCCGGTATTGCTGTTCCCTATTCTGTCGACTTTCTAATATAAGATATGATGTAGTGTACATGAAATAATCCATATCTCAGCAGCTTTTTGCAGGTCTGAATTACAAATTTACTAGATAATTTGTCCCCAAAAGGTTTATAGTGCAAAGATTAAAAAGAAAAGACCTAGCAACTGATGATTTGTTCTTCGTCTCATATTGTTTTGAGATGATCAGTTTTAAAACGATATAACCATACCCTCTGATACTTTTACATCAATGTATAATGTCCAATAGTCAAGACATTTATATTGTTCAATGGAGAATAGATCATTTAATAGGCAATGCAGTATGCAATACGAAAGACGGTATGCAATACGCAAGCCATTATACATTAGGTTAGACAAAGGGCAATCTGGTATTACAGTATCCAAAAGACAAGACGTTATGAAAAACCAATATGAATATCCAAAAGCTATCGCCAATGCAAAAGCCAATAGGCAAGACAGTATGTAATGGACAATACAGTAGGCAATAGGCAAAACCGTATCCAATTGGCAAGACAATATGCAACAGGCACGACAGTATGAAGTATCCCGTCGGATACTGTGGATACTGTTTCAGTACCCATGGGATACTGCCATGAACTGCTAGATACTGTTTTGCCTCTTGGATACTGTCCTGGGTACCAAACGATCTGCCAGGATATTGAAGACATTGTATCTGTACGGTTCTTGATGCCATATTTGTTTTGCAGAAAGGACGGGCGGAAATGACGTACTGGCTAACCGGAAAGGACGGGATGGAGACTCTACCACAGTAACAGGAACAGTGATGTTCATGAAGCAGTAACTCTCAACGCTTAGACATTGCGAGCTCTCATCATTTGAGATCAGGCCACAGCAAGTAAATTTTATGGATGACATCCTCCGCAGACTCCAAATCTAAGGCGAGCGGGCGAAAGAAAGAAACAAGACGGACCCAAAAAATAAGGTTCCTACATTTTAGAATTTTGACTCAATCATTGTACAAATGGTTTTGATTCAGTGGGAACATCGCATATGCACAGCCAGTATCACATATCACTGCATCAAAGTATGAAACAAAACATCAAATCATAGCATTTTCTTGTCTCATCTCTTCATAGTTATCTGTCATCCACCTTCCGGCATGGCAACAGACATCTTTGCCCATTTTCGGCATGTTGACCACTATCAGAGGGCAACAACATTTCTTGTTTTTTCTTCCAAAATCAGGTGACAATTAATCCGCGCGCTGATGTCATCCATAAAAATTACTTGCTGTGGCCTAATCAGATATGCCCTGCAAAACTTGTTATTGATATTCCTGGGTTGTCGTATGCAGAAACAAGCCGTATATTTAGAAGGTTATCAGATGATGAAACCCGAAAATAAAAGATAGAAGCTATATATTCATAGAGTTTTGCTGTTCCTGTGCAAAATATATTCCATGAATCAAATATTGTTTCCTCTGACTTTAGACTGTCATGTTGATGCTGATGTTGATGTTGATGTTGATATGATGTGATATGTTGAAGAAAACTACGTATGTTCAGAATGTTATCAAATGATGAAACTCGATAATAATAAGGATGGCACCTATTCATAGAGTTTTCTCGTTCTCATGTTTATGATGTTCAAACACAAGATTACTATTAGACTGTTGACGCTACGTAGCATATTGTCTTAAAAATTACTACGTATATATATGTTCAGAATGTTATGAAATAATGAAGAAACTTAGTAACACTGTATACCAATTGTGAATTTATACGCTATCCATAGGGTTTTGATGTTTCTGTACATGTGCATGATATGTTCCATGTATCAAATATTGTCTCCTCTGACTTTGGACTGTCATGTTGATGCTGATGTTGATGTTGATATGATGTGATATGTTGAAGAAAACTACGTATGTTCAGAATGTTATCAAATGATGAAACTCAATAATAATAAGGATGGCACCTATCCATAAAGTTTTCTCGTACTCATGTTTAAGCATTAGATTGGACTGTTGACGCTCCGTGGCATATTGTCTGATATAAAAATTGCTATGAATGTTCAGAATGTTATGAAATGATGAAGAAACTTAGTAATACTGTATAACAATTGTGAATTTATACGTTATTCATAGGGTTTTGATGTTCCTGTACATGTGCATAATATGTTCCGTGCATCAAATATTGTCTCCTCTGACTTTGGACTGTACATGTTGATATTGATGTGGTGTGATAAGTTGAAGAAAACTACGTATGTTCAGAATGTTATCAAATGATGAAACTCAATAATAATAATAAGAATGACACCTATTCATAGAGTTTTCTCGTTCTCATGTTTATAATGTAATCCGTAGCATATTGTCTTATTTAAAAATTGCTATGAATGTTCAGAATGTTATGAAATGATGAAGAAACTTTAGTAACACTGTATAACAATTGTGAATTTATACGTTATTCATAGGGTTTTGATGTTTCTATACATATGCATAATATGTTCCATGTATCAAATATTGTCCCCTCTGACTTTGGACTATACATGTTGATGTTGATATGATGTGATATGTTGAAGAAAACTACGTATGTTCAGAATGTTATCAAATGATGAAACTTAATAATAATAAGGATGGCACCTATTCATAGAGTTTTCTCGTTCTCATGTTTATGATGTTTAAACATTATATTAGACATTTGACGACCCATCACATATTATCTTAAAAATTGCTACGCATGTTCAGAATGTTATGAAATAATGAAGAAACTTAGTAATACTGTATAACAATTGTGAATCTATACCTTATTCATAGGGTTTTGATGTTCCTGTACATGTGCATAATATGTTCCATGTATTAAATATTGTCTCCTCTGACTTTGGACTGGACATGTTGATATCAATATGATGTGATATGTTGAAGAAAACTACGTATGTTCAGAATGTTATCAAATGATGAAACTTAATAATAATAAGGATGACACCTATTCATAGAGTTTTCTCGTTCTCATGTTTATAATGTTCAAACATTAGATTGGACTGTTGACGCTCCGTAGCATATTGTCTTATATAAAAATTGCTATGAATGTTCAGAATGTTATGAAATAATGAAGAAACTTAGTAACACTGTATAACAATTGTGAATTTATACGTTATTTATCTTTTGATGTTCCTGTGCAGGATATGTTCCATGCATCAAATATTGTCTCCCCTGACTTTGGACTGTACATGTTAATGTTGATGTGGTGTGATATGTTGAAGAAAACTACGTATGTTCAGAATGTTATCAAATGATGAAACTTAATAATAATAAGGATGGCACCTATTCATAGAGTTTTCTCGTTCTCATGTTTATGATGTTTAAACATTATATTAGACATTTGACGACCCATCACATATTATCTTAAAAATTGCTACGGATGTTCAGAATGTTATGAAATAATGAAGAAATTTAGTAACACTGTATAACAATTGTGAATTTATCAGTTATTCATAGGGTTTTGATGTTCCTGTACATGTGCATAATATGTTCCGTGCATCAAATATTGTCTCCTCTGACTTTGGACTGTACATGTTGATATTGATGTGGTGTGATAAGTTGAAGAAAACTACGTATGTTCAGAATGTTATCAAATGATGAAACTCAATAATAATAATAATAATAAGAATGACACCTATTCATAGAGTTTTCTCGTTCTCATGTTATAATGTTCAAACATTAGATTGGACTGTTGACGCTCCAGAGCATATTGTCTTAAAAATTGCTACGCATGTTCAGTATGTTATGAAAAGATAAAGAAACTTAGTAACACCGCATAACTATTGTGAATTGATACATTATTCATAGGATTTTGATGTTCCTGTGCAAGTGCATAATATGTTCCATGTATCAAATATTGTCTCCTCTGACTTTGGACTGTACATGTTGATATTTATGTGGTGTGATATGTTGAAGAAAACTATGTATGTTCAGAATGTTATCAAATGATGAAACTCGATAATAATAAGTTTGACACCTATTCATAGAGTTTTCTCGTTCTTATGTTTATAATGTTCAAACATTAGATTAGACATTTGACGATCCGTAACATATTGTCTTAAAAATTGCTACGCATGTTTAGTATGTTATGAAAAGATAAAGAAACTTAGGCACACCGTATAACAATTGTGAAGCCATACGTTATTTCGTTGAATCCCTTGCTATTGTGTAATATGACTTGTCAAAAATTACTACGTGTTAGCAAATGATGGATATCAATAATGGATTTCATCCATTTACAGGGTATAGTTGTTGTATCACATACATGTTATAACTTTATGATGTTGATGTTGTTGTGGTGCTATATGCAGAAACATTAATACTAAGTATATGCAGAATGTTATCAAATGACGAATCTTTGTGAAATACGATACCTATTAGTAGAGTGTAATTGTTTATACTATTTATTGCAAACATGTTACGTAAATACTCTACTGATCGTATGTGATAGATAGATCAGTGTAAAGATCGCTGATCTAGAATGATAGGAAACAGATTGATTATCGTAATTTCTTAGATTTCAAAGCAATATGATAACAGGCTAAAGTTTGAACTAAAATAGAATGGGTATTAATGGTTGGATTTCTACCAAAACCATCTGTTGAAGCCGTGAACGTACATTTATCAATTCTGTAATATTCAGTTGCCCACGCATGGCTGCTGTGTTATATTTAAGGATCTTTGCATATCTGGATTCTCTGCCAGATTTGTTGGAATGGTCCTTGTAAAAATGATACCATTGAACAGATAAAGATATAACATCGGTGAGGCTGAATGCGAAGTAAAGTATGTACGACTTGGAATCCCTGGACTAAAAGTCTGAGTACTTTGTTCACAGAAAATAAGTTGAAAAGCTGTTCATTCTTTGCGAAATATGTACACTGACATCATGAGCATGTGCTAAATCATCAACTTCAGTGTATATTGGTGGTAGAGCGAAACGAGTTAGAACAATGCTTACATCATCTTGTTTAAGACAATTACTGTTTTGATGCCTGTTTCCTGTTTGCATTATTTCATATTAAGGCATAGTTAAGGTAGAGCCACCAGATTGTTCTGAAATTGGTAAGAAATCACTGGATTAAAATCGTATTTGACACAGACTCCAGATGGAATGATGTTGTCTGGCAGACAGCCCATTACGCCCACCCTTAGCACCCGAGGGTTTGAAATAATGTCCTTGAAACTGACTTCTTGAGTAGGTTACAGTTTCTTGAAAGAATAGCAAAGTTCTTTGATCCCAACCATTTATTTCTCACGAGCCGACGTTTCGATGATCGACTGTCATCTTCATCAGGGCAATTCAGACTGGTTTACTGTGCACTGACGCTAGATACTTGCATAGTGCACTAAAGGTACTACATACTTCACAGTGCACTGTTACCTTTACTATTAGTTCACTATGCACCAAGCAACATCCAGTCAGAATTGCCCTGATGAAGACAGATGACGGTCCTCGAAACGTCGGCTCGTGAAAAATAAATGGTTGTGATCAAAGAACTTTGCTATCCATTCGTTTACCAACCTGATGAAATTATTTACGGGGTTTCTTGAAATGTTTACCATCTACTTTGACACGGCACCAGACCACTAATATGATCTATGCCAGGTTGAATGCAGGCTAATTAAAAAAGATAGATTCTTAAACCACAACATACAGTGAACAACAGAGATGACTTGTCTCGTATGTAAAACAAGCAATTATAGCCTCGCTTCGTGGGCCTGTATTAAGACAAACTACTTTTTGTTAGTCCCAGTGCTGTGCAACTAACCCTTAATGGCAAAGACTGTTCCCTTAGCAGTAGTAGCGATGACTATACCGTTGTCTGAGGGACCAGAATAACCCGCCATTTGTCCAACCACTGGGCTATCGTCTGGTACGGCTAACTTCCACAGGGGGCTTAGATATTGATCGAAAGCAACAACGTAATTCAAAGCATCCGTCTCCAACTTTCTGTTTTCCGACGAGTTATTCTGGCCTGATTTCATTGTCTTCCAAATAGGAGGACTTTCGAAAGAAACGCCAAATACCAGAATTTCTTTCGCCTCAGAGCTCGAACCTCCTGACCAGAGGACCATGATCTTGGAAGTCACGTTCAACTTTGTGCCAATTAGTTCTGAAAGATTTCCCCATCGAGCGTAGAACAAGTCATCTGGGTCCAAAGCAACGAGCACATCTTGGCCCATGAGTGACCAAAGGTATCTTTTATCTTCAGAATCCGAAAGGGGGTCAGAGAGCTTGTCTTTGGTAGATTTCTTTTCCTGTTTAGAAACCTTCGTGCATTCTACGGTGTTTTGGAAACTTATTTCTTGGCGCATTGCAAGAGACGCAACAGAATCGGAAATGGTTTTCACAACCGTTGGAGGGTCTCCTTGTTTGGGACTTTCTTCGAAAAGAAACAACTGCGGCAGGACACGCTGCTCGTTTCCCAAGTCCTTAGCTACGAAACTGACATAGATACGCCCATTGTCTGCCAGCAATAGGTTGTGATAGATATTAAATGGATCGTTTTGGGGCGGTTCGTGGCTTTGTTTATCGAATGACTCCTTACTTTCCTGCTTACCGTCCTTTTGATTACTTTTACTATCTCCTCCTTTACGATCATCCAAAACCTGTTTGATATCATTCCAGAAGGTGTCGACCATATTCTGTTCATCCACCTTCTTAGGTTGTGAACTGCCTGTCCCCTTCTTGCTACTTACAGACTCACTTCTAAACAACTTTCTACGGTCTACCTGCTCATCATTGCCAAGACTGGGTGTCCATTCCCAGTTTATACTATCAATATCATCGTGAGTACTACTACTATCAACAGTATCATCACTACTAGTATC
Organism: Branchiostoma belcheri; assembly: GCF_001625305.1. Classification (NCBI taxonomy): domain Eukaryota; kingdom Metazoa; phylum Chordata; class Leptocardii; order Amphioxiformes; family Branchiostomatidae; genus Branchiostoma; species Branchiostoma belcheri. The sequence continues at coordinate 851,088 of NW_017804487.1, forward strand.
ACCGCTGTAGTTGGAGTCGACGATGACTGGATCCCTGGGGACGAGACGGCCCTGGCTGTTGGGTACGAGAGGGTAGTACCAGCGGATGACCATCCGAGGCGCCATCTGAGTCGTCAGGTCCACCCGGTACACACGGTACTCTAGCGGGTACTGGAACATCGCAGTCCGAATTTCTCATCAAACATTTCATATATGTAACTTAGTATCAGTGTGTAGATGGGAATAGTATGGGTTTCCCATAGTATAGTATAGTATAGTATAGTATAGTACAGTATAGCATAGTGTAAGTATAGTATAGTATAGCATAGTAGAGTAGAGTAAGTAGTGTAGAGTAGAGTAGAGCAGAGTAGAGCAGGGTAGAGCAGGGTAGAGTAGAGTAGAGTAGAGTATAGTAGAGTAGAGTAGAGTAGAGTAGAGTAGAGTAGAGTAGAGTAGAGTAGAGTAGGGTAGAGTAGGGTAGAGTAGGGTAGAGTAGAGTAGAGTAGAGTAGAGTAGAGTAGAGTAGAGTAGGGTAGAGTAGGGTAGAGTAGGGTAGAGTAGGGTAGAGTAGGGCAGAGTAGTGTAGTGTAGAGTACAGTAGTGTAGAGTAGAGTAGAGTAGAGTAGAGTAGAGTAGAGTAGTGTAGAGTAGAGTAGAGTAGAGTAGAGTAGAGTAGAGTAGAGTAGAGTAGAGTAGAGTAGAGTAGAGTAGACTGGGACATCACTGCGCAAATGTAGCCTCATGGTTCATGGAGAAATTAGTAATAGATGAATAGAAAACAGTGCATGTCTACCTGGTTTGTACTAAAAGTCCTATCTACCTTCCATGTGCATGATATGAATTGAACCGTGTGTTGGAATGATTTATCAAACTATGTGGAATCACAGCAAAAGTTATCAAGTACAGATTGTTTGCAAACAATTTCCATAGACATTGTTTGAAGCAACTTTGAATCACGCTTAGGGCGACAAATATACGTCAGTGTCGGTCGTTGCTTTTTTGCTGCAGGAAACCCGTATCCAAGAAGTTGCAATGCAAACTGTCGCATTTTGTTTGCCACATTCGAGTACGAACGTATGTTATTTTGTCTGGCTGAGGAGGAAGTTTTGTGTACTTGCGTGAGATCTGTGAATTTGAAAGTCGCAAAAACCAAAAATATATACTTCCTGGATGTCGTAAGAAGTGTGTTACAAATACGTCGGTGAAGATTAGACATCCCAGTAATAAGATATGCCAAGAAAACAGTTACTCAAGCAACTGAATATGATTTTGGAACGTTTCAGGTAGCACCCACTACCTTTCGTCAATGACACTAAAGACTTGCAGAAGAATGAAGGTTTGTAAGCACAAACTATTGATTGATATGCAAATACGTGAAGTCTTATCTGCATATATTTGCATATCAATCAATAATTCTTGCTTATAAGCCTGCTTTTCTCCTGCAAGTCTCTAGTGTCACTGACGAAAGGTAGTGGATGCTACATTAAAACGTCTGACCGTTTCCAAAATCATATCCAGTTGCTTGAGTAACTGTTTTTTTAGCGTGTGTTACATATTTAGGCCATGTTGATTTGATTGTATGGATGACATCCGCGCGCGCATGAATTTTCGGCCGTTTCCAAAAAAAAAGTTTTCAACCATACTGTAAATCGTACAAAACCATTGCAAAATGAGAAAATGTATACCATAAGTTGCAAAAAAAACATTAAAAAACGATACCAATGTCGAAGATTGCCAAAATCAAACGAAAAAGGCGAAAATGTAAAATGAGTTTGAAGAGTAGATTATTCGTCATACCATACTGCTCTGTGTCATTTGTTCAACCTTCATGACCATGTCGATTTCATGTTGAAAGCAACTTTTTTTGCCGAACATTTTTTTTTAATTGGCATTAGTTTTGGGGTTCCCAGAGGATGTCATCCATAGAACCAAATCAATATGGCCTTACCGGTTTGGGCGACGGTTTCTCCCAGTGTGAGGGGCCGAACTTGGTGAGGAAGTACGCCCGCTGTCCGTCGATGACAGGCTGTGCTACAGGCAGGAACGTGCCGTTCACACCGGCCACTGTCTGGTCCAGGTAAATGGAGGCGTGGGGTATACCAGCTGAAAAATATGTGTAACGATAGCTTTATGAATGAATGAATGAATACCTTTATAGTACTTTTTGCCCAAACGGTGTATATCCATATACATATGCATATAACTGTTGCGTGTATACATATTAAACTTATATAAATGTATGAAGCTGTATGATAAGTTAGATTTGGTTTATCAAAGGCTAAACGGAATATGCTTTTTTTTCTTTACTTGTCAAGTATCCGAAGTGGGGAAATTTACTTAAAACATGGCCGAAAAGTATTGTGTCTATCAGTGTTATTTAAATAACAATCTATGGTAAAATGTACTTGGTCCTTTACTGTATCTAGACTACAAAATTGGTAGATTCCTTGCTTCAGAGGAGTGCGATTATGTCTTCCTGATTCGATTCGCAGATTCTTAGTTTTGTAATGGTGGATCTGTCATGTACAAATCATACATACCTTAAAACCTAATAAACTCATATATTTCATGGAGGTATGAGATCTCCGAATTCTTGTTGGGCTGTAATTTGTTTTATTCGCCCACGCGCACTAGTTAGGGGGTCTTCAGAGGATGTCATCCATTACGTTAAGTGACAGATAAGTCTGGTAACGGTTGGTTTTTTGCCTCTGACGCGTCAAGCAAAAATGACCAGACTTCACCCCTCACCTTGTCCCATCATCTGACTTATCTGGCATCTATAGTTATTATTTATGAAAAATCACCGGGCTTACTAAGGAGACTTAGCTGAAATTTATCGCTTTTGGTAAGTCTAGCTTTTCTGGAGTAAGCACTGTACATGTGTGACTAACTCCTGGTGGTATCTAAACTATTACGTGAAGTCCCCTCCGTATTTGAGAACAAATCCCATAAGACTGTGGAGGCGGTAACACCACAAGTATCACATCTTAGCATTACATTCAGCATTATAAGGCCCTATATACGCCTAAGCTGTGCAGATGAGAGCGGCAAGATGGACTACCAACCGACACAGACAGACATCGAGTGTCGACTCCATGCTCCAAGATCTAGAGTGGCCGACCCTCAGAGACCGTAGGAGGAGAGCCAGGCTCACTGCATTTTACAAGTTTCATACTAGTGACAGTCTCATCATTGATACCAGGTCAAGGCCGATGCTTGCAAAGCATACAAGAAGCACAAGGCAGTCCCATCCAGCAACTTACAGGGTTCCTTCCTGCCGGACAGAGTACAGACAACAGTCCTTCTTTCCAAGGACGATCCGGGACTGGAACTAGCTGTTTGCCTGCAGAGGTTATCCTCTCCCCCACTCTGGACAGTTTCAAAGCCAAAATCCTGACCCTGCCCTTACCTTCTTATTGACCACAAAATACGAGACAACTAGCACCACCCCTTACAGACTACATGAACACCCACTCCCAGCATGCAGTTTCAACTATAGGCGACAGAATATTTAAAAAAATGTTGAAGGTGGTCGCCTTACTGAAAGAAGAAGAAGACGCCAACAAGCGCTCAGTTCTATTCGGCAACCTCTCAAGTATTATTGGACACATAGGCAATTTTAACATCCTTGTTGATAATATGCTAAACAACTATTAGTTCTTCGAGGTAGATTACTCTGTTCCCATGACATCAACTTTAAAATTATGTTAGCCAAACAAAAGTCAAAACTACATAACAGAAACTAAACGCTTTTAGCTGCATGTGTCCTGTTTTGCTTCCTTTTCTTCTGGGATGGGAGGTTTGACTCATGCTACAACTATGATAGGACGTTAAATGGAGGTCCCGTGTTTGGGAGAGCCACACCCCACGCACGTTAAAGAACCCACCACACTTATCGAAAAGAGTAGGGGACCTTCCCGGTGTGAGTGGTTCAAACCTTACTGTCTGGTCTCGGGGTTGACATTTTTGAAGAGGTGATAGTCACCTGTTATGTCAATTCTTCCACAAATGTGGTAAATCGTCATAAAATAAAATAAAAAAAACTAGGTCTCCACACTTTTTCAAACGTCTTCTAAAATATCTTTATTTTTCATTGTTAAAGTGGCTGCGAGAATATAAGTTGTGCCTAACTTGAGTTCACAGTCCCTTAGTCCGTGTCCTTTAATTTGTATCCATCACTGTTTTTCTGAATGAAAAAAAAAAGATAAAATAATGAAAAAAAAATAATCACAAAATAATACCGGGTTTACCAATAGACGAGATGCTCCTATACTGTCTCCATTAATTTCGAACTACGCTCAGCCATTAGTAAAATTGGAGTATAGCGCCCATCCTCTGGAAATAGAGAGAGGCCGGTATAGAAGGCTACCTGTATGTGAAAGAATCTGTAAATATTGTAGTGCAAAGGCTGTGGAAAACGAAATACATTTTATTTCAAACTGTTCATTCCATAACAACGCTCGAAATGAATTGACTATTCAAACTTCTACAATTTATTCCAATTTCTCTAAACGTATAGACCAAGAGAAAACTATTCTTCTCTTAACTTCCCAAAACACACACATTTTGGAAAAGGTGGGGCATTACGTCTTCCATGGTTTACAGAAGAGAAGTCAAACCATTCAGACATAGTTTTAGACATAGTTATAGTTCTAGACAGCTACCTTTATCATGTAGACTTTATTTACTTTATAATCTATTTCATTGTTCTTTTATGTTTTGTAATTTGCAATTAGCCTCCGGGCAAGAATTTTCAATAAACTTTTCATCATTAATCGTTAATCAACAGTTCAATATCAGAATTGGGGCCAAAGACACTCCGCTGTTCATCACACAAGGATCCGTCTTAATTTCAGTCAGGTAAACTACCATCTATTTCAAAACTATTGTATTGACTACCCTACATGTAAATGTGGCTATCATAGTGAAACAACTGAACATTACTTTTTACATTGTAAACTGTATTCCAGTCAACGAAGTACTCTGTTATCATCTCTCTCCAACATAGTAGAGCTACAGCATCTCAATGACAGTTCCCTATGTTCCTTACTACTTCGAGGGTCCGCATCACCCACACATCCTACAGAACTGTAATGTATTTGATGCAGTTCAAAACTTCATTTACTGTACGGCTAGATTCTCGTAATTGATAGATCACCAACTTATCTTGTTTGTATTTATTTTGGTTTTATCCGCCTTGTAATTAGAAATGTATTTTGTCAATGTGTTTTATACTCGTTGCATGTTTGAGTAGAACGTGTTGTATAAGCAACTTTTGCTTTTTGCCCAATACTCAATAAATATATGTGAATGAATAAATAAAAAAATAAAATAAAATAAAATAAAATAAAAATTCGGAATTTTTGGCATCCTTCTGATCTCTAGAGACAATGAAGAATTACCTGGCGTTTATCCTAGATCATTGAAACTTTGAAACTATGAAGGAGGTGCCAGTGTCACGGAAATGAAAAGAAACCTACAGTGGGTGTCACTGAAAGACAGAAGAAAAATGTCCCGACTATGCATGATGTACAAAATGACTAATAAACTTGTGGACGTCCCAACTACTAAGTACCTAATACCAGCCCAGAAGAGAACAAGAAATAGCCATGCCTTCAAGTACCAGAGTTATCAACCAAGGATTGAGGTGTTCAAGAATTCATTCTTTACACGACATTCATTCAAGAATTCATCCTAGAACTATCGCAGAGTGGAACTTGCTGTCACCAAGTAGGTGCCTTGTCATTAGATAGCTTTAAACAATGTCTAGAGTTAGAAGTTCAAGGGTTAGGTGTAACAAGTCGATCGGTGTAATGTAGCCAGCTGCCACCGCCACGTGCCTGCGAAGCTGGTGTGTTACGCCGAAAGGCGGTTATACCGGCTATACAGATACAGAAGCTGGTGTGTTACGCCGAAAGGCGGTTATACGGGCTATACAGATACAGATACAGATTTCCCCTGACAGGATGAGTGATAGCCAGTGATAATCCTAACGAGATCTTCGATGCTCATCATCCTCCATCTTTGTCAACATGTAAAACCTTGAACTGATTTTACATCCATATTTCCACATCACATGTCACACTTTACATATACTATACTATACTAGATCCTATTCTTGCTGCCCCCCCCCCCCATAGTAATGAAATCCAAAAAGGAATTTAAAAGCTGGCAACCAACTCAGCATTCCATTCACCAGATCCAACAGGTATAGAAATAGTCTGATCCCATACCCGACAAGACTTTTAATTGATGTAAAGCTCATTGTGTTCTTTTATTTGACAAGGAAGATACTTAGTACTGTACCAGTTGTATTTTTTGTAATTAGTATCTGTATATATAGCCTAATTTGGCAAGGAAGATACTTTGTATTTTTTTATATTTTAAGTAATTTGTATCTGTATATATAGCCTAATTTGACAAGGGAGATACTTTGTATTTCTCATATTTTAGTTAACTTGTATCCGTATAATTATATAGCCTAATTTGATACTAAGGGAAGATACTTTGTATTAAAAATTCTGTTGTATTTTAAGTAATTTAAGGAAGATACTTTGTATTTGTTGTATTTTAAGTAATTTTTATCTGTATATATATAAGCTGTGGTCACGAAATTCAACCAGCCTTAGTTTTCTGCAATGCAGTTTTAGAATTTGCTCATTTTTTAACCGACTCTCGGTGGCATATGTGCTGATGTTGACACATTGGCGCACCAAATCCGTAGTGTGATTTTGACACACAGTTAGTTAGACAGATTAGCCTAAGGGGCTTGGTGTGCGTCACTCCACCGTACATGGTGGGGAGGTCGTGAAAAGTGCCTTTCCCAAGGGCACAACGTCGAGCCACGGCGAACCCGAGACCTATTGGTTCCGAGTCCAACGCTCTAACCATTGCGCCACCGATGCCATTTTAGAATGTGATAAGGCCACATTAATTTAATTTGTTGGTTCTCGGATTTTTGTCAGAAAAATATGAAGCGACAAGGCGAAAATAATGAAATAAAAACAGGTCTAGGCATCCTATTATAGCCCCAAATGCTTCGATAGGAGCCATGAAGTCAAAACAAAAGGCTGGGTTGAAATTTAAACAATGAATTTTGAACTTTTAATAAAACCACTGCATTGACAGATGGAAAAACTGTAACGACTAGGAAGAGAAGGACTTTCCTTAACTGTTGGGGACAAAATATGAGAATTTTTAGTTAATTCAGAACCAGAATCATTTTTTGCGATTCAGAAAAAAAGGGCAAACTGTTTATCTCCACAGACCAACTCCCTTTGTTGGCGTGCTATCTCCATTTGGGCAATTTCTACTCTTTCCAGCCGCCTCCCGAAGCCTGGTAGAGGCTAGAATCCGAGAAATAACAAATCAAATTGGTGTGGCCTAGATGAGTGAATGAATGAACTTTATTGCTCAACAATCTTACAAGGTGCAATGTATGACAGTAATACAACAATACTACAAAACTTTGCTTACTACAAACTACTATCTAAACAGTATTTGAGTTACCATATGGTCATGTATTGATGATATGTTCTCGCGTATGAAATAAAGTGTACAAAAATTGGCCTACGTAAGCAGATATGGTAGTTGGACATGACAATAATTCATGGAATGTATCGTACTGTGTACCAGATTGGGTGAATTTTGTCTTAGTAGTAATAGTCTGTAACAATGTATCTCTTTCTTTTCTATAGGTGGGACAAGTCATAACAAAGTGAAATTCATCTTCAATACTCTCATTACATGTGGGACACAGTCTATGAGTGGCTGGTGTGTTGTGGTGTCTGAAACAATATACACTTACCTGTTAGGTAAACGACGAGAAGCCCCCAGACGGGAACGGTTATCAGCAGAAATCCGTCATCAGAAACAACCAGGCTGTCACGGAATAAACAAGGTAGATCACTTGTGATAAGGCCATGTTGATTTGATTATATGAATGACATCCCCGGGGAACCCTAAAACTGATGCGAGCGTGCGAATAAAAAAAGTTTGGCATACAAAAAAAGTTGCTTTCATTATGAAATCTACGTAGTTATGAAGGTTGAACAAATGACACAGTGTATGTATAATGGCGAATAATCTTGTCTTCAAATTCATTTCTTTACATTGTCATCTTTTCGATCTTGCCATTCTACGACGTTGGTATCGTTTTTCAATATGTTTTTGCACTTACGGTATATATTTGCTCATTTTGCAACTGTTTTGTAGACTACGATTTACAGTATGGTTGAAAACTTTTTTTTTGGAAACGGCTAAAAATTCATGCGAGCGCGGATGTCATCCATATAATCAAATCAAATCAACATGGCCTTAGTTATAAAGAACAGCAGGATATGAGAGAACTTCCTGATTTAGAAATACGTATCGAGGAAATATATTTCGAGGCCACGTTTAAGACAGCAGCATAATTGGTTTCCTTGGGAGCTCAGAAAAACTAGCTTCTCTGAGAAAAGTCATGTTATAGTTTATAAAACACGACAACTGACGTCTACTTATTAAACAAGGTGGGCGTCAGAGGTCAAAAAGTTGATTGAAAAATTGTGAACAGTTTTATATCTGACAGCTTGTGTTTCCATCGTAGAATTCTGGGCGGATAATTGGTATTTTTTTTTAAGAATTTTGAAGAGGTTGCGAAATGTGCCAAGAATTCAGGGGACGTTTTGTCAAAGCAATGTGCTGCATAGATATAAAATTGCACCAACATAAAGAATATACAAGATTGAGATTTCATGACACTAAAGTATCCTCTCAAATAAAGTTTAGCGGGCAAAATCATTCTGAAATTTCATGCATCATCAGTAGTTGTAATCATAATATGTCAATGTGTAATTACTGTTATTTATCGACACTTACTATTCGCATCTTCCACAATTTTAACTGTAATTCTCCCACAAATAGAACTGTATTTTTTTTCTCTCAAACAATCAATCAATTAATCAATCAATCAACCAATAAATCAAATAGCCAACCGACCAACCAATCAATCAAACAACCAATCAATGATACAAACCACCAATCAATCAATCAAATAGCCAACCAACCAACCAATCAACCAATCAATGAAACAAACCACCAATCACACAAACAACCAATCAATCAATCAAACAAACAACCAATCAAACTAATAACCAATCAATCAGGCTAACAACCAATCAATCAAACTAACAACCAACTAATCAAACAATCGTTCCATTGAAGCATCGCGGACTAAAATGCGTTTTTTAACACCTTACTTTGGTTCTGTATCGACGTAAGATAAGGCCATGTTGATTTGATTATATGGATGACATCCCCGCGCGCATGAATTTTTGGCCGTTTCCAACACAAAACAAGTTTTTAACCATACTGTAAATCGTACAAACAGTTGGAAAATGAGTGAATATATACCGTAAGCTGCAAACAAAAATAATGGAAAACGATACCAATGTCGTAGAATGCCAAAATCAAACGAAAAAGACAAAAAATGTCAAGGAATGAATTTGAAGAAAAATAGATCATTTGTCATACCATACTGTGTGTCTTTTGTTCAACCTTCATGACCACGTAATTTTTTATAATGAAGTTAACTTTATTGTTAAACTTTTTCAAACTTTTATTTGCACGCTCACACTAGTTTTGGGGTCCCAGAGGATGTCATCTATAGAATCAAATCAACGTGGCCTTCTTGGTGATTTTATTTTATTTTATTTGATGTTGATAATTCATAAACACATTGGCAAACACAAGTAGGCTATATGTTTCTTCTGGGCAAATAAAATAATAAATAAATAAATAAATAAACAAACAAACAAACTTGTAAACTCCGGGGAAGTCCTTGAGTGGAATGGATGTACCACACATGGTCCCGTTGGGCAGTCGGCACTGTAAGTGTGCCTTGTCCATGGAGAAGGTCGAACCGCCCAGCGCTATGACAGGCACGGTAGGGTCACGGAGTTCTTTATCTGTGAACCACAGGGCACCGGTAGACGCCTCCAAGCCTACCTCACTGTGGGGAAAGAAAATACCAGCGTTCAAGTGGCATTATGTTAGCCTCTACCAGGCTTCGGGAGGAGGCTGGAAAGAGTAGAAATCGGCCAAATAGAGAGATAGCATGCCAGGCGAGTTGGTCTGTTAAGAGAACAGATGGCCGCTCCCGAGGGGATAACTTTTATACCGTTTGATCGTAGCGAACCCGCACAGGCTTCGGGAGCGGTTCTCTCCAGCCGACCAAACTTCTCCGGCATGCTATCTCTCTATTTGGCCGATTTCTACTTTTTCCAGCCGCCTCCCGAAACCTGGTAGAGGCTAGGAGTGGGACGCTTTTCTAAGTCTAGCATCGAACGTTTCGAACCCATGATTAGCAAATAAAAGGCTGTTGATTCGTCTGTTCACAGAAAGGTAACAACTTCAAGGCGCTGTGGTAGTGGTACGCCACTCGCAATGTATCTTTATATA
>NW_017804487.1:861526-913044 GCF_001625305.1 Branchiostoma belcheri
TATATATATATATATATATATATATATATATATATATATATATGTATACACTGTGCATATATATATATTCCGAAACATGCAATCACAAGACGTGGTGACGGCACACTCAACTTTTTTCAACTTTAATGCCGCCACCAACACAGGGACAGTACAATACTCATTTACACCTGAGTGAAGTGAGAAAAAGTCGTGTAAAGTGCCTTTCCCAAGGGCACAAGATCGGTGGCATGTCAGGACTCGAACCCGGGGCCTCTGTTTTTTTATTTATTTATTCAAAAATTGCGACATGACAATACAAAGTGTGCACTAGGCAGCAAGTATGCTGATAGCGTGCACACCCAACACATACCTGTACATATGACGTAAAAAAACAACAACAATAAATAGTTAAAGCAAGATTATACACAAGTATACAATTTTCATATAAAGTTACACCTATAATTAAAATCAATTATTATATAACTATACAGCAAAATGAATGTTAAGTTAGGCTCAGCTGGAAGAGGCACAGAATCTTTTTGATTGGGCAATGAATGTGTGAAGTGCATCTGTGAGTTTTGTACTTATATTTCAGTCCATACCATGGTATGGATGAAATATATTGTGTTCTCTGATGTTTCTTCTTCTCCTCCTCCTCCTCCTCCTGCCACACAGTCAAAGGGATTCAACTCAGCCATCATTCAGCCAAATGACTTGAAATTTGGCATGGAGGCAGAGTGGGCTAATACCCCCAGGCGTTTTTTTCATTTTTTTTATACATGCCTTTGAAAAATTTTTATGAAGGTTTTTTGGGTAATTTTTCGCCAAAAAATGGATTTTTGGATCAGGGGCCCTGGTTTTACAACCAAATGATCTGAAATTCGGTATAAGGGTACCTTGAACATGTGTCTACAGAACAACAGTCACATATTTGCCATACACCACTTCCAAATGACTCATTTGGGGGACTTTAATGGCTATTTTCAGCAAAAAAAGGACCAAAAGTGCTATACCCGTTCCATGTTCTATCTAAAGAATGGCACGTTCCATCTGCCGTTGGCCATGGAACACGTGTTCTATGCGGGTTACATGAGGTCACATTTTGCACGTAAGTCGTGCGTAATGACCCACACATTCAATTTTATGTGCCTAAGACCTTCAAAATGTATCAAATCTCATCATTGTTAGTATTTGCATACCTGTAAGAAGATTAGTAAAGCTTTCGAGATTCAATGTACTTGTTCTTGCATCTTTGTTCTCAATTACATAGCTACAATATAATTCATTTATTTGAGAATCTTTGCCAGTTTTACACTGGGGTAAGTTTGGAATAGTCCACTTTTGCGTGGGAGGGAGATGGACTGAAATATGCTGTATTTGCTCCCAAGCAAATGTCGGCCTCTCTAGTTGTATCTAAGTTATGACCTGGAGAACCTTGGAGCAGAACAGATGTGGTTAGGTGATGTTGAATAAGGTGTTCAACAGTGGAGGCAAGGGTGTTGCGTGGCTCAGTGTGGAGAGGGCAATGTAACAAGTAGTGTGGTACTGTTTCAGAGGAGGCCCCACAGGCACACGTCTTGTCTTTAAGGCTCATTTTGTGCAGGGTGCAGTTCAATTGGCTCCAGCCCATGCTCAACCTTGCAGTATAGATGTTAAACTGCCTAGAGCCGAGACTACGGTGCAACTGATAGTGCCTTGGTGTGAAGAGGTGCTTTTTACACACCCGTTTGAATGCAGCGAGACTACTGACATCCTTAACTGTCTGGGGCAGCTGGTTCCATTGCAAACAGGTGAACGGAATGAAACTGGTTTTGTAAGTCTGTGTCCTGCATCGCGGTAGGTGAAGGTGAGTACTGTTACGGAGTTGGAGCCTTGAAGTTGACTGGGCACCTCTTGTGGATGGAACGAGTGACTGTAGGTGAGGAGGAACAAGTCCGTTTGTAAGTCTGTACATGACTACCAGTGAGTTGTACTTTCGCCTGGTGGAAAGGGTGTCCCATTCAAGTTCTTGTAGAAGTTGAGAGCTGGGAGTACCCTTCATGGCTCCAGTGACAAGACGACCGGCGTAGTACTGGACCTGTTCCAACATCCTGCTAGCTGTGCTGTTTAAGTCACCCAGGAGCACCGAGGCATACTCCAATTTGGGACGAACAAGTGTAAAGTATGCTGTCTCAAGAGCTTTCCTGCCCAATTTGCCCTTGGCCTTGGACAAGACACCGAGCAGTTTCCTGCATTTGGTTGTGGTCATTTGGACATGGTCCGTCCACCTGAGGGCCTGGTGGATACTTACCCCCAGGTGGCTGTAGAATGGTACTTGCTCCACAATTTTCCCAAGCAGGTAGATTGGAGGAAGTTGGACGTTCTTGCGGTCAGACTTGACACACAATACCTTGCACTTATCGGGATGGAGTTGCAGTCCCCAATCCATGAACCAGGTGGACACCAGTTGCAAGTCTGTGTTGGTGGTGTTAGCTACTGCCTGCACTGTTCTGGCTGGATTGTAGAGAGACGTGTAGTCTGCAAAGCAGTTGAGTCCAGATTTACACGGCAGGTCCATCAAATCATTGAGATACACAAGAAATAGAAGGGGTCCCAGGATGGTGTCCGGATCGTCTATGGACTTGGCCCAGTCGTTGATCAGACGGATTAGTTGGAGGACCGACCCGTCACCCTTCCTGAAGCCCGACTGGTTGTTGTGTAGTAGGCTGTTTTCTTCAAGATAGCTGTACAGATGACTGTGGACGAGTCTTTCAAGTACCTTGGCTACCGTTGGTAGGAGAGATATGGGCCTGTAGTTAAGAGGATCAGTGCGATCACCCTTTTTGAACACCGGGCTAACGTTACTCTGCTTCCATTCCTTAGGGAATACTCCAGTAGACAGGGAATAGTTGAATAGATGCTGTAACGAGTCGCATATTTCAGGAGCAGCCTCCCTCAGAAGCCTGTTTGATATACCGTCAGGTCCAGATGCTTTGTTTACACAAAGACTTTGCAGTACGGTAAGTACTTCTTCAGAGGTGAGTTGAAGTGATGTAAATTGCTTAGAGGTGAATATGGGGAGTTTTCTTGTTCTGTCAGGATGGTTACAGTCTCTAGTAATGTTCACAAATATTTCATTTAGAAGTTCTGCTTTGTCCTTATCATTTTCCAGCAGAGTGCCGTTGTTTGAGAGTGTTGGGATGCCTCTACTCCCCTTGCCAGTGATGTTACTCAAAACTGACCAGAATAGTTTGGAGGCTTCAGGACTATTTAGCTTGTTGCTAAGGGAATCGTAGAAGTTACGTTCAGCTTTACGAATCTCTGAGGTAAGTCTGTTTTTATAGAAAGTGTAGCTTAGCCAATTTTCCGGAGTTGGTGAAGATTTGTGGGCATGATAAAGATCTGTTTTGTGTTGTATCATCTCAAGTAGGTCGGGAGTGATCCAGGGTTTGTGACTTCTAGAACAAGCTTTGACCATTTTGTTAGGGATGGATTGTTTAGCAATGTTGAGGAATTTACTCTTCCAGCTGTTCCACCTGTTATCTACTGACCCTACCATACAACTCTGCCAGTTTGCCTTACTTAATTCATGTCTAAACAAGTCAAAGTTAGCCCTATTGTACAACCATATGCGGCGCTTAACAGATGTGCTTGGTAAGAGCAAGTTTAAATTGCATACAACTACAGAGTGGTCAGATGAACCCAGTGGCGCTAAGGTATACATGCGATTTATTCTAGCAGGTTCAGACAATATCATTAAGTCTAGAACACTGGTACTGGTTAGGGTTACCCTAGTCCCCTGATGCTGGGACTGGTACAGACCATTTCTGTCAAGAATGTCTGCTAGTAGTAGACCGTTATTGTCAGTATGTGCACCTCCCCAAGTTGAGTTGTGACAATTGAAATCACCAGTTATTACAATTAGTCGGACTCCGTTTTCTGCAATTGCTTTAGAAACACTGTATTCGAGTTCTTGGTAAAAGGTGTCAGGAGTGTTCGGTGGTCTATATACACATGCGACGAGAATCTTCTTTCCTCCAACCCTAGTCTCGACCCAAATGTCCTGCCATAGGTTGCTGTTTGTTTCTAGGTCGAGTCGTCGGTTACACGAAAGTGAATCGCTGGCGAGTAAGGCCACCCCACCGCCGACTTGGCCTTGGCGATCTTTCCTATGCAGTGTGGAATAACCCGGTATGCTGATATCAGAGTCAAGCACAGAATCCTTAAACCACGTTTCGGTGAGACCAAAGATGGAAATGTTCTCGTTGTGTAGGCAGAGTTCAAGTTCAGTCAGTTTTGCCGACCCGTGATCAGTGTTGGGTTTAAGGCTTCTCACGTTGGACGTTGCCACAGTCAGTTGATGAGAGGGGCCTGGATTTGGGCAAATATCGCCAGCAAGGAGCAGAATACAGATACTAAAGAAATGGAGTGCCCTACGTTGACTAATGTCAGTCGTTGAATTACGTGTTTTGTTCAAGGATCGAGGTATTAATCGAGTTAGGCCATACAAACCAGCTGAATTATGTTCAACTGTAAGCCCTGCAGACCAGGATACTTTCATTAAGGGTGGTGCCACTGAGAAGTCGTTGTACACAAGTACTTTGGACTGAGAATATGCTGTGGTGCAGTATATGAGGCAACAAACTGTGGTCAAGGCTAACATACAGTCAGCTAACGTTATTTTGGTCAGTAGCATTTTGTGAACTTTGTTGCAGTGGGTAGTATATAAGTACAAGAAGTATATTAAAACAGTATCGAATCACCACAATAATTTACATGGACTGTTGAACTACAATATTATTAAAATTGAATTACATAATCAAAAGAACAAGAGCTGAGGCGCACTGTCCGAACACGTATCCAGCTTTACAAACATGCAATACAAGTAACAAAAGTAAGCTGGGAACCACCTACGTAGATGATCTATGATAGAAAACAGGTGAAAAACACAATCATTATGGCAGAATGGAATGACATGTCGGTCAGTACCTCTCAAGCAGTTTCGTAAGTTGCATTAAGAGTAGCATCAGAGTTCAGAGGAATGGCGCCCTCCCCCTTATTTACAAAAGGGGGAAGAAAGTTGAAAAGTCTTACTATAGACACAAATTTAAATGAATTTTTTAAAAAAATTTCTACCTATGAATGTTCTGCAAACGGTTATAAATTACCCTACAGGTAGAACGTACCTGGATAGTTAGTTTTTAAGGAAGATTTTTATGGGTTAGAACAGAGAATATGGAGAAGGCAGCCATCCAGTTGACCTCTGACCTCTGAGGTAACACGTTCCGAGTCGAGAACGCTGCCGCTACGCCACACGACCCCACTGTATCTGTATCGGTAGAGCCGGTATAACCGCCCTTCGGTGAAACACACCAGTTTCGCAGGCACGCGGTGCGGCGGCAGCTGGCTACATTACACCGAAGGACGTGTTACACCTAACCCTTCAACATCTAACTCTAAACATTGTTTAAAGTTATCTAATGATAATGCTCCTATTATACAGAAAGGCCTTCTGTATAATGTCCTTGGTGACAGAGAGTTCCACTCTGCGATAGTTCTAGGAAAGAATTAATTTTTGAACACCTCAATCCTTGGTTGATAACTCTCAGACTGGCACTTGAAGGCATAATATGGCGTCGGGTGGCGTAGAGGTAGATCATTCGACTGTGAATCGGGAGACCTGGGTTCGATCCCGAGTCGTACCCGGGACATGGGGACATGTCTGCACATACGCCCGACGTTGTGTCCTTGGGAAAGGCACTTTACACGACTTTCCTCACTCCACCCAGGTGTGAATGGGTACCTAACTTCGGTTGGGGAAAGTCGTATTGAGGTCACCTTGTGGCGCCGAATGGCAGCCGCACAGACCCTTGCGGCAGTTCCACAAAAATGTGGAACAAATATGTATCACGTGTATTATGTGTATTATTATGTGTATTATTACCATTTGTATCATCTAATCGTAAAACCTGCATCAATTCAGCACTATAAGGCTGCGATTGCACGGGTGATCTTTGGCCAATAAACCATTTATTATTATTATTATTATATATCTAGAGATAACACCCACACTATAGTTCGACCAAAAATCTATGAGCAGTACATGGGAGTACAGTTAGCTATTAAACAGCACCCGTTTTACCTCAACTGAACTAGCTGTAGCGGAACCTGCGTAGGAGCGAGTTCGCTCTAGAATAAAAACTTCTAACCAGGCCCAGGATGGCTGAGTCATCAGAAAGTTTAGGGGTGATTCAATATCCAAGATAATTGGGCTTTGAACGTCAGATCTGGTTTATTCTCTCCAAGCAGATGTAATGCTTTCTGGCAGCCAATTTAATTTCAGTAAAGCCTCGGTCACAACCCGCCGTACGTGCTTTTTGTCCGTACGTTTTTTTTTTCTTTTTTGGAGGCCACGTCTGCTACGTTTTTCTGAAAACGTGGGAAAGGAGTGGGGTCAACGCACGTCACTCGCACGGTTTCGCAAGGTGTAAGAGTGTGGTGTGCACGCCACGTCTGGTGTCTGGTCGTGAGCGGTTGCGCGCATCGTTCGTTGCGCAAGTGGTATGTGCGATTGCAACATTACTCACACGTGCTTCTTACCTACGGTACCTACGGGGCACGGGTGGGGCACGCGCGTCGCCCGTACTCGCACGTACGGGTGGTGAATCCGCAGACCGCACGTAGAAAAAGTTTTACATACACTTAAAGTTCTACGGCGTGTCTGCGTGCTCCCAAATCCGTAGGATTCCGTACGGAGGTGGTACTCACCACGCACGGATGCCCTACGTTTGCCCACGTTCTTGCGTTCGGCGGGTTGTGATCAAGGTTCAAAGGCAAAACAACAATACATTTGATTAGGAAATCTGTCTTATTTTGAAATATACTGCCATTTCTTATCACACTTGATACTTTTGAAGCGTTTGAAATAGCCCAAACGAAGCTACGTGAGGCGTAACACACCAGCTTGATTCCGCACTCCTTCCCAGTTATCTTTGTATTTCTTTCTATATGGATCCCATACTGTCGCGGCATATTCTAGGTTCGGTCTTACAAGCGACGTGTTTGCAAGTGATTTTACTCTAGTTGGTCATGCCCACAGATAACGTACCACCCCGATAAATAAATAGAACCAGCCTACGATACAAAACAAGCAAGTGTTTTCAGTCAGCAACGTCGCATATTTGTCTCACAGTATGATATCGGCATGTCTTGGGATAGGGATGTTTCAACTTACATAAAAAAGAATGGCCAGACAATTGACTTTAAGAATGTAGTTTTTGTCGCCCTAAAATTGCATTGGATTCCTTTTAACAGTACCGTCTTTTATGAAGGTTTGGTTAGAGGGTTGGTGGGGTGAAGCTTTCAGATTTTTTCTACACCAACCTCTGGTTGAAGGCTATAGTTTTTTTATGGATGACACGCCCCCCTTGGCTTCACTGACGTCTTTGTTTACCTGAAACACTTTGTTGACTCAACTTGTTGTTTTAGACGTAATAGAAGACGTAAACATTGTCATCACAAAATATGACAACGGTCACGGCATAACTTTTAATCTAGTGATGTTAAACGGGACCGTCACAGAGTACCCAAAATTGACCTTGGCCTTCTTTTTCCCAAACTCATCCTACCTACCAAATATCATAAAGATACATGCACCACACCCCAAGTTATAACCGGTTGTAAAAAAAATCAGCAACCCCTATACATGGTGTACCTAAACACATAACCTTCTGACGAAGGTAATTAGAACGAGTGTGCTATCTGACGGTGCTTGACGGTTCTTGGCTAAACACCCTGCCGTTGTTGAGCCAAATCCTTGAGCTGCCACATACGTGAGAGGTCAGGTGTTATTTATAATTAATGTAAGTGTGTTAGGGTTAGGGTTAGGTTTAGAGTTGGGATCATTGTTCAGGGCTATGGTTAGACTTACGATTGAGGTTAGGTCTAAGGTTTAGTCTCCCACATCACGATTAAACCCCTCCCACCCCTTGTCTCAGGTATATTGGAAACCCCCAAGTAGTGTCAGAGTCATGTATTTGGCAGGATCATGTATTTGGCTTGACACCGTTACGCCACACGACCCCAAATTAAACTTTTGGTAGGACGTCCGTAACCCCCGTGGAATACTTACTTTGAGGTAGTACCGGGTACGAGGCACACGGCGTTGTCACCGTCCGAGGCACAGCCTTGTGGCGGGGGGAGCTCCCTCCCCTCCCCGGTAGACTCCCTCTGCCATAACACGGACACGTCCTCCATCGGGGGACTGTCCATTAATATAGAGAAGGTACCCTGGGAGCTGCACCCCCACATGGGGCATCCCTGGATGGAGAACTGCGCTAGCACCGCTGGTGTGGAGAGGACGAGGAAAATTAGCAAGACCGCCATTTTCTTGTCGAGCGATAGACGTACGGCTGGGTATGCATGTGTGTTGTTACAAAGTCCGGGGTTATTTCAACATCACCTTATCGTCGTTTATTTGAATGTTAAATAGGTAAAAGGTAAAGTAAACACAACAGTTGTTGGCATTCCGAAAAGCGTTATTCCAAAACATGTTTGGGAATGGACCACGTGTTGGAATACAACAGGCATTCCGCATCGTTGTCATTCCAAATCTTGGAACAGCTGGACCACGGTTTGGAATATAAATAAGGCCACAGCAAGTAAAATTTATGGATGACATCCTCCGCAGATTCCAAATCTAATGCCAGCGGGCAAAAAAAAAACAAGGCGGGCCGAAAAAACAAGATTCCTACAATTTAAAATTTGACTCAATCAGTGTACAAATGGTTTGATTCAGTAGAAACATCACATGTATATACACAGCCAGCATCACATATCACTGCATCAAAGTAAGAAACAAAACATCAAATCAGAGCCTTGTCTAGTCTCCTCTCTTCATAGTTATCTGCCATTTACGTTCAGGCATGGCAACAGACATCTTTGCCCATTTTCAGCATGTCAGAAGGCAACAAAACTTCTTGTTTTTTTCCAAAATCAGGCGATAATTAATGAGCGCATTGATGTCATCCATAAAAATTACTTGCTGTGGCCTAACGTGGCCAATCTATGTACAGTGCCCTGGTCATCAGAGGGTCAAGCATGTCAACTAAGCCCTGTCTGTCTGTCTATCTGTCTGTCTGTCTGTCAGTCTGTCTGTGTACGTACGCGTTAAGATTAGGGTTTACGTTACAACCAAAACACATTATTACGAAACGCATGTTTTGGAATGGCTCACATGTTAGAACACAACAAAAGATAAATAGCAAACCTCTTTGATCACAACCATTTATTTTTACGAGTCGACGTTTCGATGACCGTCTGTCATCTTCATCAGGGCAATTCTGACTAGTTTACTGTGCACTGACGCTAGATGTTACTTGGTACATAGTGCACTAAGGGTGTTACATAGTTCACAGTGCACTGTTACTTGGTTCACAGTGCACAGTAAACCAGTCAGAATTGCCCTGATGAAGATGACAGACGGTCATCGAAACGTCGGCTCGTAAAAATAAATGATAAATGATCAAAGAACTTGCTATTCATTCGTTTACCAACCTGATGAAATTATTTACGGATGTAACAACAAAAGATATTTTGAAATGGAGCACGTTTTAGCATACATTATGCTTTCCACTTCGTAGTATTCTAAAACATGTTTTGGAATGGAAAATGTTTTGGAATGCAACAACCAACATGAACACTGCTTGACTGATTGGATTGATACTCTCAGACTAAAGTAGTTAATATTCATGATTGCTGATATGACTGGCAATAAGGAGGATTTATAAATACACATGTCAAGTTGTAACTATATTTGAACTGAATCATGCCTGACTAATGGGAGATAATTAGGTCAAATAAGCAAACCTAAGGCAGTCTGGCAACTGCAAATCACATGAACCATAACGAAGGATCTTTCCACTAATAGCTATTCGAATTGGAGGCGAGTGATGACGATGTGGATTATATGTAGCGCTCCAATGTTTCATATGAAAACTATTTAAAAGGTCTTTAATTGTTCCATAAATCTTCACCAAGGTGACTCAAATAATTGGTCACCCTGGTGACTTGGATTGTACTCATGCTAGAAAGACTTTGATCCAAATTGTAATGGATCCAATCACTTAATGTGTTTATTTTTATATCTCGGCATATTATAAGCCCATATGGGCTGGCGACAATGTCGCAAGACACGAAAATAAAGATTCATTCATTTATTGCACTTGATTGTGTTGTATTATGAGTTCTTTCTAACGTAGTAGAGATATTATGTAATAGTGGCGTCGTGTGGTGTAGTGGTACATCACTGGACTATGAAACGGGGAGACCCGGGTTCGATTCCGGGTCGTACCCGAACAAGTCCGAACATGCGCCGCGACGTTGTACCCTTGGGAAAGGTACTTTACTCGACTTTCCTCACTTCACTCAGGTGAAAATAAGTACCTAGCTTCGGCTAGGGACGTCCCTCTGGATAGGACGTTAAATGGAGGTCCCGTGTTTGGGAGAGCCACACTCCACGCACGTTAAAGAACCCACCACACTTATCGAAAAGAGTAGGGGACATTCCCGGTGTGAGTGGTTCAAACATTACAGTCTGGTCTCAGGTTTGACATCTTTGAAAAGGTGATAGTCACCTGTTATGTCAATCCTTCCACAGATGTGGTAAATCGTCATAAATAAATAAATGGATAAAAAGTTTATGAGCTGTTACGTGCAGTTTCGTCAGAATTTCGTCACCTCTTGTTAGACGACGAGAAGAAAGTGCAGTCAAACCTGTAGAAGCCGGCCACCCAGGGGATCAACGAAAAGTGGTCACCCTGGACAGGTGGTCTCCTTGAAGAGGGTCGCCTCACAACATGACTGAGACATAAATGGTTTCCAAATCAGTCAAATGCTGTGAGCATCTTTAGTTCTGTGGTGAATGCATGTGGGGTCGAACAAAAACATCATCCAGCAGTCAAGGCAAACTGGCTGGTTTCTCCATGATTTATCATTTAGTTGTCATCAATAATCAACATCGAAAATGATGTGGTCACCATGGGCAGGTATCAGGCCTTGAGCGGACCCAACTCGTGTCGGCCGCGGTCGCGTTGGCCAGGTTGGCACATTGGACAGGTTGCTTAATGCTTAGTTGCAGCGTTGGGCTTATCATTCTAACTTCCATAATTGAATAGAGCCATACTGCTACTACACGGTTATTGATAATAGCAGGATAGTGACTGTGGGTGGATGGATGAACATTAGGGCCGCACCTGAGAAATCATTACTGTCATATTGATGCCATCTGGACCCCTGTCACACATTTAGAAACTTTTCCCCGAACACCAACGCACCAGGGTTGGCTGAAGTTTGGGAGCAGCCTTACCAACTTCTTTAATCCAACATGTAATCACCAGACGTGGTGACGGCACACTCAAGTTTTATCAACTTATATTAATGCCGCCACCAACACAGGGGACAAATACATGACAGATACTCATTTTCACCCGAGCGAAGTGAGGAAAGTCGTGTTAAGTGCCTTTTCCAAGGGCACAAGATCAGTGACATGTCAGGACTCGAACCCTTGACCTCTAGGTTCCGAGTCGCGCACTCTGCCGCTACGCCACGCGACCCCACCTTTATTACCAACTTTATTCCACGCCTACCTTTCTGTTTGAACTTGAATCGAATTTGAGTCAAATGTTACTGCCACCCATGCCCCAAACATTCGACTGGTCCAAAAGTAATACAAATCAAATCAGATTTGAGTTAAATTGAGTCAGATTTCAGTGCCAAGCATGCCCAGACCGGAGGGGACATATTCCCAACCACCAGCCAACCATCTCCCGCCCACATACAAATGTTTTGAACATTTTGAAACATTCGTCTGGCCAAGGACATTATACACACATAGTTTGTATAATGTCCTTGGTCTGGCCTAATCCAACAGCAGCCGACCTGGCCGGACACTAACCGACCTTGCTCCCGACCTACCAACCATGGTTGAGGGGAGTTCGGCTAGTGTTTGGGAGGAGGCCGTATTAGAGATGTGTGACTGAGACTTTCACAGCATCCGATACTATGTGTGGATTATATGTAGTGCTCCAATGTTTCATATGAAAACTATTTAAAGGTCTTTAATTGTTCCACAAATGTTCATATAGAAGATTCAATTTATATTCTAGTGCTCTAAAGTATAGATGTATCAATTTTCGGAAAAGGAAAAATATAGGGCCATCCTATGAAAGTGTATTTGTTGTCATTTCACGTCTTTATTAATCACTTAACCTTTCTTGTGGCTGGTTATACAATGTAGGTTCATAGTCAATGCTTCTCCTATGATATCAGAACAGAAGAGTTGTCCTCTATTCTACCGATATGGACTCTGAAATGTATCTTTCAGAGCACTCCAACGATACAGGTTTTCACAGTAATGTTTAGATATTCCATGTATGAGTCTAGACACGACATACAATGATCTGTATTTCTTTCTGTATTCTGATCACTGTCTGTCACTGATATCGTTGTTGTCTCTAGTGTTCCATGACTCGATTAACGATTGGCCATGTTACTCTACACGTGACAGGTACAGACTGTACACGCGACAGGTACAAACTGTACACGTGACAGGTACAAACTGTACACGCGACAGGTACAAACTGTACACGCGACAGGTACAAACTGTACACGTGACAGGTACAAACTGTACACGTGACAGGTACAAACTGCACACGTCACAGGTACAAACTGTGCACGTGACAGGTACAAACTGTACACGTGACAGGTAACGTTACATGTACTATCCTGAGTTATCTGAGCAAACAATCTCAAAAATCAGTATTACTTTTCTATCCGCGATACGCCTCTAATAATCTTAACCTTAAATTCCTCACTACACTATCAAAAAACAGCGAGGCTTTGGTTTCGGAGATAAAGCGACGTTCGTTCCCGTCTCTCTCTCCAAGTTGGGAAGCGGGCGTCGTTTCCGCGCTGAGCAGGGCTAGTCAGACGATGTAGTCCGTGGGTGGCTGTTGGCAGGTCCCGACCAAGCCGGTGCCTTCGGGCACGCACACCAGCCCGTGTTTGCAGGGACATCTCCAGAATTGCCGCTCCAGAGCCTGCTGGGACCGCGGCGAGCGGGTGTCTGTGCGGGAGAGGAGGCAGGGTGCCCCGGCGGACCCCGGCGGTTTGCAGACGGAGACCTCGTAGACAGTCCATGGGTTCCACGGCGCGCAGCACCAGCCCTCCCCGCGGGCGAGCGCACAGTCGCTGTCCATGCTACATACCTGGAACAACCAACATGGTCCCGTGAATAAATATAAATGAATGAATGAATGAATGAATGAATGAATGAATGAATGATTGAATGAATGAATGAATGAATGAATGAATGAATGAATGAATGAATGAATGAATGAATGAATGAATGAATGAATGAATGAATATTGAATGAGTGAGTGAGTGAGTGAATGAATTAATGAATGAATTAATGAATGAATGAATGAATGAATGAAATCATTTACATAATCAATATCTGCATGTGTTTCTCTCGTTCTGAATTACCAATGTCACAAGCTTCAATAGTCCTATTATGGAATACAGCTGATTTATAGAATTTCCCCATAAATTATGCAAATTACATCCGCATTTGCATAATTATCACATAATTATATCAAGCATTACGTAAGATACCTACTTATAAAAAACACGATGATCCGTCTACCGGTTCTTGAGTTATCCTCTTTTGAATATTTTCAAACAGATAGCCCTGCAGTTCCAGAGTAAGCCACTAGGGGGCCCAAACTCATGCCACTTCTTTTCCAGCACTAGAGCTATATACCAACCAAATTTTGTCACCCTAGCCTGTCTAGATCATGAGATATCAAAACCGGAAGTTCAGCTGCAGTACTATAGCAAGCTGCTAGGGTGTCCAAAATCTAATCATTTCCAGGTCTCATCAAGCCCTACCCACCTACCAAGTATCAAAACAATCCATTAAAGCCTTCTTGAGTTATCGTGTCTACAGACGGACGGACGGACCCACGTAGACACACATACACGAACCCCTCTGAAAACATAACCTTCTTGGCGAAGGTAATTACTACAACAATTCAACAGCGTTCGAAACATTCTGATCACATTGCATGGAAAACTGGGTCTGAATATTTGGAATACACCTCAAATACACTTCGAATAGTAAGTAAAAGAAATTTTCAGACGACATTAAGGGTCGCTTCACCTCTGGCCTGGCTCTAGGCCTGGGTAGTCTATGGTACAAATGTAGTTAGCGACAATACGGAGCCGGGCACCCAGGCTACCGAAGGTCTACGACTCAAGAACTCAGTACATGTGTACAGTGTCGATTCATAAATTCCGCAAAAAGCTTGTGCCGGCTTGTCGTATATGTCGCTATGTACTGCCGCAAATTCACAATACCAGCTTTGTATTCCTGTGGTTTAGTAGCATTTCGATGTTTGGCCGGAATATTTTTTATTCGCCCGCTCGCACTAGTTTAGGGGTCTTCAGAGGATGCCATCCATACAAATAAGTCAGTGTTGCCTTATGTATGACAGAACCATTCTGGAGGCCCAGGTGTGTACAATGCGGAACTGTGCCAAATGAGTGCCGCCATCATCTCACTCAGACTCAGGCACTTCATTCACAGGAAACACACGATCTATCAATGGTGTGAATGAACAAAGGCTCGATTGGAATATCCAATAACTTACATAACAGGCGCCAGGTGGCTGGTACTGAGGTAATCAGGGAGAGACATGATAACCTGCCCCCACCAGACCCGGAGACGACGCTAGTCTCAGCCGGTCATGTTATCACACGAACACTACCCATTACTAATCCACAGACCTCAGGTGGCCGCTGTTTCTCTGATCTGCAAAATGCACATGTCCACTATCATGCCTACCAGACCTGAAAAAGATGCTTCCCTAACCTTACACAATCATATCAGACGCACAACCCGCAGCAGTCTCTCCACAGAAAAACATGCCCTCACTGTGCCTCTAGAACTCGCTCCACAAGCAGGACTCTTTAACCCGCCGGGTACAAACCTTCTCTAGGAGGCTGGGTGTAGGATGGCCGGCAAAGAACACGTCAAAAATTCTACAAAACGCAGTATCAAAACTCCCACCCGCCCGGAGGCCTGCACAGGAGGCTATATACGCCGCCACGCACCAGCCTATAGCTATAGTCTCCACCAGACTCCTTTTGCAGGCTGAATAAATCGTAGAAATCGGCCTACAAAATTGGCCAAAGAAGGTAGCCGGCCATCGAGGGTCCAATACCGCCTTTTACACTGTCAGTATTTCGCTACTTTGTTTCAGTGGCATACCAGAGAGAAGCTACAGCTATGTAAGGCCACATCGCCTTAATTTTATGGATGACAACCTCTGAAGACCCCCAAACTAGTGCGAACGAGCGAATTAAAAAAAAAAATTCCGGCCAAAAATAAAAATGCTCCTAAACCACAGGAATACTAAGCTGGTATTGTGAATTTGCGGTAAGTACATAGCGACGTATATGACAAGCCGGCACATGCTGGATTTTTGCGGAATGTATGAATCGGCACTGTACGTATGTACTGAGTTCTTGAGTCGTGGAGCTTCGGTAGCTCCGTATTGTCGCTAACTACCATGGACTACCCAGGCATGGAGGCAGGCCAAAGCCTCGGTGGACGTGATCTTCTTCTTTTTTTTTGAGAACAGGCGAAAATCAATGCGCGTGTGGATGTCATCCATAAAATGAAGACGGTGTGGCCAAGTGGGGGAACGAATGATCGCTCTATTGTGTTCTTTTGCAGATGGCGTTGCAATTGATTGTGGAGGCAGGCTTAAAACAAAAGACAAAAATATAAGCTATACAAAGAGAAAATAAAAACCAAAGAACCTACAAATTTTGTAAAAAGCACTAGCTTCAGTGAATAGATACTAGAATGTGAATAAATATGTACATACGCACAGTGCCGATTCATAAATTTCACAAAAAGCCAGCATGTGCCGGCTTGTCTTGTACGTCGCTATGTTCTGTCGCAAATTCACAATGCCAGCTTTGTATTCCTATGCTTTAGTGGCATTTTTGTTTTTGGTCGGAATTTTTTTATTCGCCCGCGCGCAATACTTCGTGGGTCTTCAGAGGATGTCATCCATAAAATTAAATGGGCGTGGCCTTAAATTGATAAAAGACAAAAGATATCCCGTCCTAAAGTCAATGCAGGATCTTCGAACCTCCCCGTAAAAAATCTGTTTTTGTCATCTCGGCAGTGATGGTGGAAATCGGACGACATTGCCTCATACCACGGTAACAATTTTCTTGTGGGTCTCGTTACCTGCATGTCTAACTAGTCTCCACCAGACTCCTTTTACGGGCTGAATAAATCGTAGAAATCGGTCTAAAAAGGGTATTAATTGGCCAGAGAATCTGTATCTGTATCTTTATAGCCGGTATAACCTCCCTTCGGCGTAACACACCAGCTTCGCAGGCACGCGGCGCGGCGGCAGCTAGCTATATCACACCGAACGACTTGTTACACTCAATCTTTGCACATTTGATTGCAGGAGTTGTTTAAAGCTTTCTAATGATGATGCCCCAACTGTGCTTGGTGGCAACGAGTTCCAGTCTACAATAGTTCTGGGGAAATACGAGTTTTTGAACACCTCTTGAACAATTCTTGGTTGATAACTCTGATATTTGAAGGCATGACTGTTTCTTGTTCTTTTCTGGGCTGGTATCAGATACTTAGTGGTTGGTACGTCCACCAGTTTATTAGTCATTTTGTACATCATGCACAGTCTGGACATACCCTGCACGGGAGGCCGATTGGATCCTCGATGGCCAATTAATACCCTTTTTAGACCGATTTCTACGACATATTCAGCCTGCAAAAGGAGTCTGTTGGAGACTAATGTCTAACCACGATTCAGATAGCCTTCTGTCCGTCTTTTTTCATCAACTCTAGGGCGTTTGCGATTTTTTTTATAGAAGTCACTCGCTGAATGGTCTGTACAACATTTCAGAGGCTAAATAATGATAATAATTATCTCGGCAGTGATGGTGGAAATTGGACGACATTGCCTTATACCACAGTAACAATTTTCTTGTGGGTCTCGTTACCTCTCTAACCAAGATTTAGATATAGTCTTCGATCCGTTTTTTTTCTCTCTAACTCTTGGGCGTTTGCGATTTTCTTGTAGAAGTCACTCGCTGAACTGTTTGTACAATATTTCAGAGGCTAAATAAGGCCACACCGATTTGATTTTATGGGTGACATCCGCGCGCGCATTGATTTTTCGCCTGTTCTAAAAAAAAAGGACACGTCCTCCGAGGCTCTAGGCCTGACTCTAGGCCTGGGTACTCCATGGTAGTTAGCGACAATACGGAGCCGGGCACTCAGGCTACCGAATCTCCACGACTCAAGAATTCAGTGCATACGTACGGTGCCGATTCATAAATTCCGCAAAAAGCCAGCATGTGCCGGCTTGTGGTATACGTCGCGAAGTACTGCCGCAAATTCACAATACCAGTTTTGTAGCATTTCAATTTTGGCCGGATTCTTTTTTATTCAACCGCGCGCACTAGCTATATTTTTGGGGTTTTCAGAGGATTTCATCCATGAAATTAAGTCGGTGTGGCCTAATGATTAATAAAAGGAGAAATCTTACCCCTGTTAACACTACTGCTCGTGACGTCCTGATAGAAGCTGTGGAGATGGCAACGTGAGCCACGAAGACCAACACTGTCACAGATAACGCACACTGAGAAACCGTCATTCTGGCGCCGTACGTCTGGTTTTTTGTCGCCCTCTCTTTCTCTCTAGCACTCTCTCTCTCTCTCCCTCTCCTCTTGCTGTTCTTTGGTGGTAGCGACAGCGTCTGGTGCTTTTTAAAACAACTCACTCCGACCGCAAATCTAGAGTGGCACTCCCGCGACCTGCACGTATCTCAGAAAGATTACCGACTCTGTAATAGGTCCCTTTTGCCTGGACCCTGTACCGGATTTCCGGTGTGAAAATTCGCGGGGTTGGCGGAGGCCGGCTCGTGTGGCTTCTACCCCTCCTCGCGATGACGCAGAAAGCTGACGCACCGACTTTGTCTGAAGTTGAAAAGAACAGACATCAACATATGGCGAGCGACTTTGGAGAGATAGGAAGATAAATGATTTGCCTCCCACTCAAGCGTTGGTGGTTTTCTTTTGCCTACACGTGTGATGATCTTTTAAAAACATACTCATGTATTAAGTCATCCTGATCATTATGATAAAGAGATCACTTAACATGACATGCCACTGCCTTGATTATCCTTAGGATTTATGATGAATAATCAGAGGTGTTTCTTCAAACAAGACACGTTTTTCTTTGTGATATCAATATCTTTATCAACGTGGCCTCGACGTGGATGAAGATATCAACGCTACTTACGCATGTTTGAGAATTGAGGTTTTACACGCATATGACAGATAAAGCCACAGCAAGTAATTCTTAGGCCACACCAATTTAATTTCTTGTTTAACGGATTCACCCGCTTCGTTTTTTTCTCATGTGAAAATGAAAACAAAAATTCAGAATCAACTGTAAAATGCTCATATTTTGCCCTGAACAGTTGAAAACAGTCCTTTTCTTCCTAGTTGTTATACTTATTCCATCTTTCAATGCAGTGGTATCATTAAAAGTTCAAAATTCATTGTTTAAATTTTGAACCGGTCTGGTGTGTTGACTTCATGGCTCCTATCGTACCATTTTGGGCCATAATAGGATGCCTAGGCCTGTTTTTATTATCCCCCCCCCACCCGCTCCATTATTTTTCGAGAAAAATCCGTTAACCAAGAAATTAAATTGGTGTGGCCTTAGTAGGTTTTTTAGTCATTTATGTGATATAAGTCTTGCTGCAAATGGATCATTAAATACAAAAATGTACCATGTAGGTGCAGGTAGACATCAGAAATACATTGTAAATTGTGTACATCTCTAGTTTCACAGGTTTTCTAGAAAAATCCGTTAACCAAGAAATCAATTTCGTGTGGCCTTATGGATGATTTTTGCCTGATTTTGGAAAAAAAAATTATCTGACAGTGGTCAACATGCCGAAAATGGGCAAAGATGTCTGTTGCCATGCTGGAACGTGGATGGCAGATAACTATGAAGAGAGGAGACAAGAAAAGGCTCTGATTGAATGCTTTGTCTTTTACTTTATGGGATGTATTTTATTCCTTATATATGTGATGTTGGCTGTGTATATGTGATGTTCCCACTGTATCAAAACCATTTGGACTATGATTGAAAACATTTAGTTTTTTCAAAGTTGTTTCAGTGAAAAATGGATGTTGTAATAGTTGGCAGTAACTTAGCAAAATGTAGGTATCATTTCTTCAGAAACTGTAGGAATCTTGTTTTTTTTTTTGGTCCGCATTGTTTCTTTTTCGCCCTATCGCTTTAGATTTAGAGTCCGCGGAGGATGTCATCCATAGACTTTAATTGCTGTCGCCTAAACGTGAATGCCTTATAGCGGTATATTTAAACACAGGTCTTAGGAGAAAGTATCTGTACATGTACTTCTAAGAAACTCCCCCAAAATACCCTAAATCTGCACAAAATACATTAAGACGATAATTGGTTCTGACTTACTTTCAAGTAGACAATTCTTGAAGACAAGTTGGGTCGAACCTATAAGGCCACACCGACTTAATTTTATGGATGGCATCCTCTGAAGACCCCCAATCTAATGCGAGAGGGAGAAAAAAAAAACAAAAAGGGCCCTAAAAAACAAGATACCTAGATTAGAAATATACTAAGAGACGACAAATGTTACGACACAAATTGAATGAGGTGACACAGTGTAACAAGCAAGAAGTCTTTTATTCATCATCAAAACAGCAATAAATCAGGTGGAACATCAGTTGTCGTCTTGTGCTTTGGGGAGATAGATGGAGCGGTCAGCAAGTTTCTTCAAATGTGGCAGCATGTACCAAACTGAATTTCTAAAGGAAGTCATGATTTCCTTGCTTGATGCTTCGTAAGCTTTGGTCCGTACAAACATATTTGCGGCACTGTCGTGACTCTTTGGTCATAATTACAGGAAGCGGAATTTCTTGTTTTTTTTTTCTAGGAACAGGCCAAAATCAATGCGCGCGCGCGTGTCAACCATAAAATTAAGCCTGTGTGGCCTAAGTAAAGTTAATGAGATGTGGGGGTGCACGGTTGGTAACGAGATGCATGTAGTTTGGTACAAGTTGAGAAACAGTGGGTGTTCTGTAATGAGTTGCATAGGTAAAATATATATAGATCAAGGTTAAGACATAGTTGTCAAAATCACCTAGCGTTAGTTAAAGTGGAAAGGATGGGTAGTATTTCTATAGCCTGTAACTTTGACTCGAACTTATTGACTTAAAAGATAATAGTTACCGAAACTTAATATTGATAGCAAGAGCTCACATTGCGAGCATGTCTACAGTTTTCCCTTGTTGTCTACTAATACAATGTAGTACAATGCGACTACCTGAGAAAAAGTTTAGAAATGAGGCAGTTTAGAGTTTGCTTTTCTATTTTATAAGGCCACACCGACTTAATTTTATGGATGACATCCTCTGATGACCCCCAAACTAGTGAGCGCGGGCAAATAAAAAAAATCCGGCCAAAAAATGCTACTAAACTAGGAATACAAAGCTGGTATTGTAAATTTGCGGCAGTACATGTACATAGCGACAAGCCGGCACATGCTGGCTTTTTGCCGAATTTATGAACCTGCACTGTATACGTACGTATGTACTAAGTTCTTGAGTCGTGGAGCTTCGACAGCCTGGGTGTCATCCTCCAGAGTTACCACTGGCTCCGTATTGTCGGTAACTAGCATAGACTACGTATACAGCTAAGGTCCCAATTGGGAAAAGGGGCCCTGGCGGGTAGTTCCCGGGCTGTTTTTTACCACTTTCGGGCGGGACCCCGACGTGGCCCCGCGGGGCACCCTGCGGCTACCGGGCTATTTTTTGGCCCGTCGGGGCCCCGAGAAGAATTTAATTCTGAGTTAAATTCTACCCGGGCCCCGCTGACAAAAAGACGCCGTGACCTCATCGTGAGAACACCGAGAGGTACCCCTCCGGTTGCCGGCATTCCACCGGGACACATTTCTTACGTCACAGACCAGATGAACAGAATAAAGGTGTGTACTTCGTAAACCCGGGTAAAATGTGTGACCTCACAGATCAAATGATCACAACAAATACGTGAATTCTGCATTACGTATAGGTCAATACAAGACATCGTCAGAGAATCTGCTGGGTACCTGCCGGGTGCCTGCCGGATACCGACCGAAGAGGGTGACAAAATTTCTAACAAAATGCTACTGAAGGAAACTTTTAATTGTGACCACGACAGCCGATGCCCGCTCGACTCCTGAACCCGGCCGGGGCCAGCCGGGGCTACATCCCCGACGGGCACCGGCGTAATTGGGACCTTAGCTTACCCAGGCCTAGAGCCAGGCCAAAGCCTCGGGGGACGAGGTTTTTTTTAGAACAGGCGAGTGGATCTCATCCATAAAATGAAGTCGGTGTGGCCTTACATAGACATAGTGAAAAAAATGTAATGATAAAATTTCGTTGCTGGTTGGGTTTAGAATCAGGATGTCGTGGTTTTAAATCCAAACCTATATGTAACGCGTTAGCTAGCTGTCTGATATCCACAAAAATAGACGAGTTAGGCATAGGAGTCCTTCGGAAGGGACGTTACAAACCGTCGGTTTTGTGGATAAAAAGAGCTACACCTTAGAACGTTAACCCTCAAACACCCGAACGGGGTCCATTTGGACCCCAGACGTATATTTTTTACGTGCTATTTGAATTTTTTTATTCTAAAAAAAAATTCCTCCCGTGACTTTGTCAGTAAACCTCTTCTACAAGTTCTCCTAAAGTTTTTTGGAGATCGGCACAAATTTGTAAAAATAACAACGGAAGTCTGATGTAAGACCGTTTGGGGTCCAAACGGACTCCAGCCATGTATTTGCACTTTCCTACGGAAATTTTGACAGTGGTCAACATGCCGAAAATGGGCAAAGATGTCTTCTGCAATGCTGGAACGTGGATGGCAGATAACCATGAAGAGAGGAGACAAAAAAAGGCTCTGATTTAATGTTCAACGTTTTTCTATGATTACTACAAACATAGATGAACTTTTATGATAATATCCGATTTAATGATTTTTTTTTTTACTTTGATGCAGTGATATGTGATGCTGGCTGTGTATATGTGATGTTCCCCCTGAGTCAAAACCATTTGGACAATGATTGAAAATTTGAAAATGTAGGAACCTTGTTTTTTTTCGGCCCGCCTTGTTTTTTTCGCCCGCTCGCATTAGATTTGGAGTCTGTGGAGGATGTCATCCATAACATTTACATGCAGTGGCCTAACGTTAGACAGGTTTGACTGCTTTTGAGGCGCAGTTTCCTAAGATTAGATATTGATGGAACCTTTCAATCTAGTATGTAGATAATTCACATAAATAAGTCACTCTGATCTTTCTTAATAGCGCCATGAGTTCATAATTCGTTCCTCCTTTCAAATTGTAATATCAAAACTTGTGACAAATTCTGCAAAACTTTTGTTAACAGGTGTCTGTCGCGGTGTATCCTGGGATATTGCGCTTGGCGGTCCCCAATGCGCATGCTCCGGCAGAATTCCAAAATGGCGGCAGTTTTGACAAGTTTCGCAAAAGCTACCCTGAATTTTCTCCTAAAATAAGAGAATTCGACACGTCTTGGTCCTGACACGACCAGGTATGGATGGAAGGAGGCTTCCAACATCACTTCCGACGATCTCAGTGGCAGATGCTCGCTTGAAAGCCGATAGATTTGCGGCTAGAGATGACCGACCTATTCGCGCCAAAGCCAAGCAAGCACTAGTGCAGGTAAATTTATAAACATACTAGTACTAACTACTAAAATTATGATTGAAAAACTTTATTCGGAAGTGAAGGACAAACGAAAGGACAATAACACCAGTTGGTTAAATACCGTGACATGTACCAGTGTTACTCAGGGGTGGCAGAGTATACAGTGCAATTTTACGGAAATACTTGCAAATTTACGAAGTACAGTGCAATTTTTAACAGTACACAGTGCAATTTTACGCAATACAGTACAATAGTACAGTATACAGTGCAATTTAAGCTGGTGTGTTACGCCGAATGGCGGTTATACCGGCAATACTGCTACAGAATTTTACGGAATACAGTGCAATTGTATTAGTATATATATATTATATACAGGGGGTATAGAATTTTCTTCTTACACAACCAGTAAGGTTCTCACCTGCTTACGTTTCGATGTCTATCAGACACCTTCCTCAGAGCTTCTGACTGGAGTTCTGCAACTCGCCGCTATTTAACGCCAATGTAGGTGGCGCTTTTGCGGCGAGAATGCAATCCCAAACGTGGCTGAGCTTGTATCCCCCCTGGAGTTGCAGAACTCCAGTCAGAAGCTCTGAGGAAGGTGTCTGATAGACATCGAAACGTAAGCAGGTGAGAACCTTACTGGTTGTGTAAGAAGAAAATTCTATACCCTAAGTATCTTCCAACCTGATGAAATTATTTACGGGGTATATTATATACAGTGCAATTTTACTAGTATACATGTACAATTTGCAATTTTAGCTACTAGTAAAATTGCAGTGTATACATGTACTAATACGATTGCACTGTATTCCGTAAAATTGCACTGTATGATAATACAAATGCACTGTATTCCGTAAAATTGCACTGTATTCTGTAAAATTGCAAGTATACTCTGGCACCCTATTACTACTGTTGGCAAGAAAAGACAACATTTAGAAACAACAAAAAATACGAAAATGGCATCCTGCATATGAAAATTATGAATGAACTAGAGTTCACAGTGACTAGAGTTACATTGTCCATAGTTTCCTTGCATGCTGTGAAAGCTTCAAAGGCTTATACATTTTGCAGTATGATCTGGCTTAGTAGAAAAGCGTACGTAGTATAAAAGCTCTCAAAACCAGATGGCAAACATTCATATTTGGATTCTTTCATCTCTATCTGGACCTTTTCAAGTACGCCATGATTGATTTTTTTGCAAGCTGAGAGTGAGAGATAAAAGAAAATCATTGAAATATACCTCTGATATAACTGGTATTAATATGTATATAAGTTCAGGGCTCAGTTTAGTGCATTTAATTTAAAATAATGAAGCTGTGCAGGTATTTCTGATGTCTACCTGCACCTAACCTGCAATGGGTCATGTATAAAAAAAATGGGTACTGTAATTCCTGATTTTTTCATGGTACATGTATTTTCATGTTCCCTGTTTTCAATGTCACTTCTGTATCGTGAACGTATTTCTATGACAATGTAGTTAACAAATAATTCCTGGACTTTCTCTTTCCTGCACCTGTTGCAATTGCCACCGTGAATATATAGTTCCGTGAACATGTCCATTTTTCTCAGACTGTGAAATTTTGCTAAGTACTGACTGTGAACATGAAACGAATTACAGTATATGTACTAGTAAGGGTGGCGACTTGGTAAGCCTTTTGTATCATACAAAAGGCTTACTCAGTCGCCACGGCTAGGGTATATATGCAGGTTAGTGCAGGCAGTTTTCAATGTTACCTATGCAGAAGCAGGATTTTATAAGCCCTGAAGTTGGAAGGGAAGTCTGCAAAAGATAAGCTTTATACATCTATTAAATGATTCCCAGTACAAAACAGCACACAAAACAGCCAGTAATACAAGTGGTAGGTAAAAAGAGGGTGATTTGCAATTGCAATTTGCATTATCATACCCATTAATTAATAATTGAGGTTTAGCAAATGCAGCGATCGCAAATATAGCATGATGGCCCAGTACATGATAGTGTGTTTTCCCCAATAATAATAGTATATAATACTGTAACAGTGGGAGGATTATAGACACTACCAACTGACCCAGCCAATGGGTCTAGATCCTTTTAGCGGAATGGTTAGAGCGTAGGAGTCTAAAGCTGGTGCCCGGGTTTGGTCGTGGGTTCGAATCCCGGCCCGGGACCAGGGGTTCTTTCTGTTTCTATTCGCTCCTCCTTACAATACTAAAACACATGAGCAAGGTCCCCGATTTGTGGTATTTTATTCTATTTTATCCTTTATCCTTTTACAGGAAACACATGAGCTTCAGGTCCCTGATTTGTGGTATTTTATTTTATTTTATCCTTTCACAGGAACTTCAGACTCAACTAGAAGTAAAGGCAGAAAGGTTACGACTAGCAGGGAGAGGAGAAGGAGATACCAGGGAACACAACCCTTATGGACCACATATTCCACCTCAAGGAAAACAACAGCCGGAAAAAGGACAACGGTAACATGAAATAAGTTTTAGTGGATTTGATTCTCATTTTATGCTCATTATTGTGCTTATATATTTCTAGATGAAACATACCGGTAATCAAATTATGATTTGTGTATATAGAAATGTATGATACAAGTTATATGATTCATGCGTCGATGAAGGTTAGACATCCAGGTAATACGATATGCCAAAAAACAGTTACTCAAGCAACTGGATATGATTTTGGAAACGCCATCATCTATATGATTCATGGTGAGATTATGAGTTTATATATTAATTTTCTGACCGCAGCACACAGATTAATTTAATTGGCAGTCTAATTTTGATTTGATTTATTGAAATTGCAACAGTGCAATACACGCGGAACAGAGGCAGCTGTTGCTGGTGTTGTGTCCCGCACATAGAAACGAATACTGGACAGACAATACTTATATAATTAATTTCACTCGAGTCTTGAGTGGGGAAATTCGTGTAAACTTCAAGTAAAGTCAAGGGCACAAGATCGGTGCCATGTCTGGACTCAAACCTGGGACCTCTTGATTCTGAGTCGCGCACGCTGCCGTTGCGCCACACGACCCCATGAATAAACTTTTAGAAAATTCAATATTAATCGAAATGTAAATATTGTTTTCAGTGCTGCACCATCATCTAAAATCCCCAAGCCTCAGACAAGGAAAACAGATTCTAGTAAAACGACAAAGATGGGAAGAACTCGGGACGTTAGTTCTGCACAACGTGGAAGGAAGACAATAAGATCACGTCCCCCAGACGTACACTACACATGGAACAGGGGCGGCCGTCTGAAGGAAATTCGGATAAGGTATATAACTACCAGGGCTGAAATTCATATTTGGGAATAGGTGCACTGGTGCACCCAACCTACTGTAAATAACTAAGGTGCACCAAACAATTTTTGGGTGCACCATATAAAACAAAACCTATATATAATTACAGATCTTACTGCTCCTCTGTACCTGTCTGTATATCAACGACATAACATCTTGTTGTACACACTGTGTACAACAAGATGTTATGTCGTTGATATACAGACAAAAATGTGTTCTCCAAACTTGTTCGCTGATGATACTTCACTGTCCACCAGTAACAGATCAATCCAACGTGTAGTCACCTCACTTAACAGAGACCTGTGCTCTGTATCAAATTGAATATAGTGGTTGATTAAAAGTTTAAATGTCATTGTGGTCAATTATAAACCAATACAAATATGTATATAGTTGACTGACTTTGTGGTTCCTATCATAGCTAATTTAGTAGTGATGCATACCTAAACCCAATTTTAGGTTCAGGTCCGGATTCAAGTCCAGAGGTTTAGGTTCAGGTCCGGACTTCTAAGTCCGGACCTAAACCCATGGCATATACGAAATTGCATGTTGGCAACCTTGCAATGTTGTCTGGGTGAAACTTTGCCACATAACATGGAGGCCGATACTTGACGATGCCCGATGGCAATGTTTTCTTCGTTTTGCAGCAAAGATTTTACAATCTACGGAAGATTTTAGGTGGTTTGGAAAGGAAAGGGGTATGTGAAATGGTCTTTTATGGTAATAAGTCCGGACTCGGTTCTTGACTTTTAGGTTTTTTTTGGACTTGAACCTAAACATTCTTACAAGTCCGGATCCAAGTCCAGTGAACCGGTATGCATCACTAGCTTTTAGGACTATCATAGGATTGTTCTGTTCTATTCTTTTTAATCACCCAGTCGCTTCGTATTTAATATCTCAAAAAATGGAAGAACCAACAAATTAAATCATTATGGTAATTTCTATGGCTTTACAAGTACCTTGTAAAAAGGTAAGGGGTAGAAAGAATCTTTACACTGTACAAGTACAGTGCAAAGATATTGTGCATAGTTGTGCATAGCAAATCCTTGAAATTCACAGTGAATTTTTTTGGTTTCATCTTCAGCCACATTTTGTATTTCCCATTCTCTTTAGGTCACATTGATTTTGATTTTGAATAAAAATGCACACCTATTTTTCAGACACATTGCCAGGAAGTACCTGCACATGTGGATCAGAAACACCTTTGGTCGGGTGAAACCTTCTGTTGCAAGGTAAGAACTTGTTTTTTACACTGACTTTTCAACTATTTTGTCAGAAATAACAGCAAGGCTCTAATTTTTTTTTTCATTTTTTTTTTTCAGTAGGAAAGAAACACAAAAATTAAAATGAGTATAGCAGCGTAGTGCTGTGTACCTAAACCCACGTTGAGGTTCAAGTCCAGATTCAAGTCCAGAGGTTTAGGTTCAGTTCTGGACTCGTATACATAAGTCTGGACCTTAACACATGGCATATACAAAATTGCATGTTGGCAACCTTGCAATGTTGTTTGGGGCAAAACTGTGGCAACAATAACATGGAGGTCAACACTTGACAATGCCCAATGGCAATGTTTTCTTCATTTTGCAGCACAGATTTTGCGATCTTCTGAAGGTTTTAGGTGGTTTGGAAAGAAAAGGTGTATGTGACATAGTTTTTTTTAATAAGTTCGGAATTGGTTCTTGACTTTTAGGTTTTTTTTGGACTTGAACCTAAACATTTTTACAAGTCCGGAACCGGGCCAGCAAACCTGGTATACATCACTATGAATAATGCAATCCTCATCCTAAAGCTCATTGATAAACCATGGACGAAGGGAACTCACCTAGAAACATGACAACAACGAACAAGCTTCAATTTTGGGGCAAAATTACGAAGTATGAAGCCTTTTATAAATGTCCTCCGAATCTCAAATCATAGTCACTGTGGTTATTATTTTGCAGGTGACAGCCTTTTGAAAATTAGTAGCTAGAGGTAAATGGTAGACCGTAGATGTGAGAAAAACATGGCACTAGAATTGTCATTAGAATGGTGTAGGTCATTCCTGTGTTTCTTGTGCCAGGAAGTCTACAAAGACAGGATTGTCAAAATGTAGGAGGATCCCTTTAATTTGTATCTTTAAGTTAACTAGAAAGAAGGGAGTAGGTCACTGACTTTGAGAAGAACAAGGATAACCATGGAGTTGACTTACAATTACAATGTACCCAATGATGATTTTCCTTCTGTCTGACCTAACATTATTGATTTTCAAAAGGGTGTCACCTCCAAAGTACTGATGACTATGATTTAAGTTTTGGTGGGCATGTACTGAGGATAAAAGTCTTGAAGTTCATAGTTAAAAGAGCCGTGCTTAGAAATTTGACTTTTTTCCCATTTTTCTTAGCTGAGGCAGCAAATGTGCATGTATTAGTAACTTTACAACAACAATTAGGTTCCAAAGAAGTTCAGCAAGACATTCTTATTTTTAGACATAAGAAATTTTCTTGAAATCTTTCAGATCCTTTGTTTCTTATACATGTATTTACAAACTAGAATTGAACATTGCATACAGACAAGATAAAGTAATAAACACGGGGAAACGGGAAAATTTTAATACTGTATTTTCTGGTTAAAGATAGGTACATGTAGTAGGTAACTAATAGATACATAGGTAATTTGTGATCTATTCTAAAGGATACATGGTACATGTATGTTTTCGGCATTGGGGTTGCTAAATGGTTAATATTTCTGTTTCCCAGGTTTATTATTTTATTTGTTTTGTGGTACTACATGTGTCAGTAATAAATTTGCCATGCTTTTTTGTTCATTTATTTCATTTATAAAACTCAAATAAAGAAAGATTTAAAAAAAAAAGAAGTTCAGCAATACATATTTTTGCATTTTCATTTTTTCCAGAGTGTTACATGAGAAGAGGCTGAAGAAGAAAGCCTTCAGTGAGTGGAAGGACATGTGGTGGGAACTCAGGAAGGAATGGAAACTCCTCATCAGAGCTGAGTACCACAACAGGTCTGGAAAATGTTTGGAGACATTTTGGTTGGTTAGGCCATACCAATTTAATTTGTTGGTTCTCGGATTTGCCTCTTCATTTTTTTTTCTGATTTGCAAAAAAAGATTCTAGTTATGAATCAACTAAAAAAAGTGCAACAGTTGAGAAAAGTGCTTTTCTTCCTATTTATATTTTGGTACTGTAACAGTTTTTCCATCTATCAATGCAGTGGTTTGATTAAAAGTTCAAAATTCATTGTTTAAATATTAACCCAGTCTTTTGTGTTGCCTTCATGGCTCCTATCGTAGCATTTGGGGCTATATAATAGGATGCCTGTTTTTAATTTTTTTCACCCTGTCACTTCATATTTTTTCTGAAAAAAATCTGAGATCCAACAAATTAAATTGGTGTGGCCTTAGTTTTGGTTTGGTTGTTGACAGCCTTGACAGGTGAAGTATGTCAAGTGGCTATGCTTGTGCGTGCGCTTCATAATAATCATATAATGTCAACACAAAAGGTGGGGTTGGTATTTAAAAAGAAACAACTTTTAACCATTATGACTGCATTATAGATGTAAAATCTGTAACAACTAGGAAGAAAATGACTTTCCTCAACTGTTGGGGGAAAAATATGAGCATTTTTAATTGATCCAGAACCAGAACCTTTTTTTTTTTGAAAATCAGAAAATAATGAAGAGAGGAATCCGAGAACCAACAAATTAAATTGGTGTGGCCTTAAAGACAGTTGGAAAATTTAATGTACATTGTATTACTAAGCAAAATGAGTTGCGGGTTATTTACAACTCATTTGACTAATAATACTGATAATTTTTTTTCTTTTTCTTCCTCATGTATTTGCAGATACCGGGTGGCTAGTGTTGTATGGCAGGCTTGGAGACAGTATGTAAAAAGACGAAGAGTCCGGAAAGCCAAAATGGCCTTGGCTGTTGAGCATGGTATGTACATTTACATTACAGGTCTCGAATTACTAAACTTTCCATCTACACACATGTAAATCGCCATGCAAAATGCCATACAAAACGAATGTTCTCAGTTATAACCTACATGTATGCAAAACTGTGCAATTCTTGTAATGTAATATTTTTTCGAATTCATTTCTTCAAAAGGTATGTCTACTAGACATTTATAAAATGTGGCTTGTGATTACAGAGTTTTAACTGCAAATTACACGACTTTTAAAATTGGGATCCGAACGTGATTAACACTTTTGCACATTTGAAATAAATGAGCAAAGACTGCAAGTAAAATGCATGGGAAAGGAAGTTAATCATGACCTGTACTTAGTTGTTCTGTTCTTTTCGTCTATTGGTGTTGTACATTCTTTTGTAACATCAAAGATAAAAATCTACATTCAATTTGTTAATAAATTATGTAAACTCCAAATAAATTTTTTCATGTTTATTACATACAAAGAGATATTAATTTACATGTATGTACATGTTGTATGCATTAGAGAAATT
Organism: Branchiostoma belcheri; assembly: GCF_001625305.1. Classification (NCBI taxonomy): domain Eukaryota; kingdom Metazoa; phylum Chordata; class Leptocardii; order Amphioxiformes; family Branchiostomatidae; genus Branchiostoma; species Branchiostoma belcheri. The sequence goes on from NW_017804487.1 coordinate 892,102, forward strand.
TACAAATCAAATCAAAGTTGTCGTTAAATTGAGTCAAATTTCACTGCCAACCATGCTAAGACCATAGCAGACCTACTCCCTGTATTGCACATGGATGACGACAGTCTATCTGATCATATTTTTATTAATCATGTTGCACCCAGCAATGGTTAAGGTGTACATGTAATTGTGTGCAAATGAATTGACATTAATTCCGTAATTATCTAAATGCAGACAGCAAGAAGCATCTGGAGGCAGCATGGGAAGCCTGGAGAATGTACGTGCAAGTTCGCAGGACCAAACTTGTCATGTACAGAGTAGCAGCAAACAGGGCAAACCTCTGTATACAAAGGTTTGTGATTATGTATATCTCAACTACATGGACTTATAAATACATTGTATGTACACGTGTATGACTGACTTGGGTATGAAATGTAACAGATGCACTTTTTCGCTGTGTGAAATTGCATCAGGTTGGTATTATAGGAATTGCTATTAATTGTGGGGTCGTGTGGCGCAACGGCAGCGTGCGCGACTCGGAATCAAGAGGTCCCGGGTTCGAGTCCTGACATGCCACCGACCTTGTGCCCTTGGGAAAGGCACTTTACACGACTTTCCCCACTAGACTCAAGTGAAAATGAGTATTGTCTGTCCAGTATTTGCTTCTGTTGTTTTCCAAGTCTAGGTAAGGAAGTATAATTTTGGGTGGCTGAGTTCTGGGTTTGTGTCTCTGCTTGTCCTAGTAATAACTCTGGTTGCATGGTGGGCGGGAAGTGATTTTGACAGATGATGGATAGGAGCACAAGATGGGGGGTAGTACCGGTAAGTGGGCAGTATATGGAGGAATCCGGGAAGTGCTGTAGTACCCGATTAAATTACATCACAACAGCTGCCCACCACAATTCCAATACATTGAAAACCCAAAACACTATGCAAGGCCTATAAACTTGAATTTTATGAAAAATTTATTTTTCTTGGAAGCTTGAAATCACTGATTTTTGTTTTCAAAGGAGCAGGGACATTCCGTTTATTCCAAACAGTTCTGTGACTGTTTTTTTTGTTTGTTTTACAGACGAATGTGGAGAACTTGGCAGGCCAGACTGATACAGGCTAGGGAAGAGGAAGAACAGAGACTCGTGGCCCTGCAACACTGGGCTTATGTCCTCACACTAAATGTACTATCATCATGGATCATACTTTTTCATCTGAATTTATGATTTAAGTTTTTATGGATTTTGTCTGATAGTATTGTTGCTCTTTTGCTTCTAAAAATGTGAAAAATATTGTATTTTGATTCCTTTCCCTTCTTGTTGCTTATTCAAAAGGGAGAGAAATTTATGGATGTTCAAGAATTACTGATTCAAATATTGAAGTATCTTGAGTTCATTGATACAATAATTATTGTAATGAAGATATTAGACTACCAGTAGTATAACTTGCCAAATTATATCGTACATATATGTGTCAGACTAAAAAAATTGGATTTTTCCCATATGTATACTTCATGTGTAGTATGCTGTTCTGTGAGATGTTACATGAGTGTAAATCATGATAATTGTGTTACATGTAAACTTAATGACCGAATGTTTCAAATTGTTCAAAACATTTGTGTGTGGACAGGACATTCAGCCATGGTTGGCTGGTGTTTAACTAGGTCTGTTGTGGCCTGGGCATGATTGGCAGTGAAATTTGACTCAATTTAACTCAAATTTGATTTGATTTGTATTACATTTTGTACAATGTAGGCGTGACATAAACCTACATGTAGTCGTCAGACTGCTCCCAAACTTCAAGCAACTTTGGCTCTCTGGTATACGGGGGAAAGTTCCGATTGTATGACTAAGGTATTGAGTGAATACTCTTGAACCATACTTGAACATGTTTATAAGGCCACACCTCAATTTTATGGATGACATCCTCTGAAGACCCCCAAATAGTGTGGTGAATAAAAAAAAATGTCGGCCAAAAGTAAAGATGCTACTTAACCACAGCATGGAGTTATTATATTGTAACTCCATGACCACAGGAATACAAAGCTGGTATTGTGAACTTGCGGCAGTACTTGGCGATGTATACAACAAGCCGGCACATGCTGGCTTTTTTGGGAATTTATGAACTCTGTACGTATGTACTGAGTTCTTGAGTCGTGAAGTAGACATGGTGACCGGCTCCGTATTGTCACTAACTAGCATGGACTACCCAGGCCTAGATCCAGGCCAGAGCCTCTGAGGACGTGATCTTTTTTTGTGTTGAGAACAGGCGAAAATCAATGTGCGCGTGGATGTTATCCATAAAACTAAGTCAGTGTGGCCTTACACACAAAAAATGAAAACATAAGACTGATTTGTCCCTGTGTTGTTGACAGACCTGGCAGAGATGGGTCAAGGCACTGCAACAGAGAAAGCAGGAGAAGCAGAAAATGGAAACAGCAAAACGTCTACAACATCAGATCATCACCAGGCGGTGTCTCACTGCCTGGCAGATGTACCTTACAGTCAGAAGGGACAAAAGACAGAGAAGAGGTGAGTTTTATCTTGAAAGTTCATCTGTGTTCAACTTGGTAGAAATCATTATGAAGCAAGTTTAAACTGCAATAATTCCAACACAACAAATTGGACTCAACCAAATTTTCGACTGTACAACTCCAGTCTTTGTCAAGGTATGAGCAATCCACTGCTTCCGTGACGTCACGCAGATAACACACGTGACTCCGTGAGCAGTGGATCATAGGTCGCAGGAAGTGTGTGGCGCCACCCGTCTCTGTTGAGGGATGGGTGTAATGCCCTGATGTAGATGGCCTCTTTAATCCCTCGTGCAAAGAAATCCGGTTCTGAGTCCAGGATTCTTACTTTGTCCATTGAGACTGAATTATTGTCCAGGTGATTCTATGTGTATATGTTGTGAGACCTTCGAAGTAGTCTTTGCATAAGGGATTAAAGAGGCCATCTACATCAGGGCATTACAACCATCCCTTTTTTGGTTTGACATCTTTGAAGAGGTGATAGTCACCTATTATGTCAATCCACAAATGTGGTAAATCTTTATAAATGTGGTAAATCTTCATAAATGAATAAATAAATACATGGGAAGGATTGTGTTCTAACTTTTTAGTTTCTCAAAGACATGCAAAATTTGAATCGTGATTGTAAGCCGTGCAGAAGAACACTGGTTAAAACTCAACTGACAACGTGTGTAAAATGTGTGTGCTGTGTACTTATTACATGTACATTTTGTAGCTGCAATCACATGTGGCTATCCATCAGTATACATAACCACACAAGATTGCTCAAACATTTACATGTACAATGAAAAATAAAAACGAAAAACGAGAATGGCACGGCATTTGCACTCGTTTTAAACAAGAAATGTTTGTCTTTTAATAGCAACATTAAATTGTATTTGCATGCGTCTAGATAGGAAGTTATTTGAGATCTGTACAAATGTGCACTTCAAGTGCAAGTCATATAGAATTATTTTCTCAAAGATTGTCTACTGTAGAATGTCTTACATCCGAGAATAGTTTCATCAGGTTAGTTAGACACTGAGTCTTTTTACACAACCAAGTCTTTTAAACAGTTTTATTCAACCGACGTTTCGGTGACCGTCTGTCACCTTCCTCAATTGTGAACCAGTCAGAATTTCCCCGAGGAAGGTGACAAACGGTCACCGAAATATCGGCTGAATAAAAGACGTGTAAAAAGAGTCTCTTCGAGTGTAAAATGTCTTTTTGCAGCAATTTATTTACACAACCAAAAATTCTTTTATTCAGCCAACGTTTCGGTGACCGTCTGTCACCTTCCTCATATGAACCAGTCAGAATTACCCTGAGGAAGGTGACAGAAGGTCACCGAAACATTGGCTGAATAAAAGACCTGCCAATGGTTGTATTGGTCACAGTACACATGGTCACAGTTAGATATTATAATAGACTTAGATGGTACGGCCACCTCCAGAGAATGGGCAGGGACAAATGGCCGAAGAGGATCCTCACACTGGATGTGGAGGGTCCAAACCCCCGTGGCCGCCCTAGGAAAGATAATGACAACATACGGGAGGACCTCCACCACCTGAAATTAGATAAAATCAACACACAGGACAGAGACAAGTGGCGTGCTGCCATCAAGCCCCAGATGTATTGTGCAAGCACGTCTAACCCTCGGAAGACGGGGAGCAACAGTAAAAAGAGTCTCTTCACTCAGTGTGTCAAAAATTTTATGTCTTTTTGCAGCATATGCAGAAAGTGTTAACCGTAGACTGCTGTTGGCTGGAGTGTTTCACCACTGGCAGTCTAGATGGAGAGTTCTACACATCATCCGTGAACAGAGAGTGGCTATGGAGCAGTTATCCCACAGAGTACAGCTCAGGAAGGCTCTAACTCACTGGAAACACTGTATCCTTCAATTTGTCAACTGTGGATACGACCACACCACTTTGATTTGTTTGTCCTCGGATTTTTTCAGAAAAAATATGAAGCGACAAGGCGAAAAAAAATAAAAACAAGAGTTCCGAGATCTCATACCTCCATAAAATATGGGCTTGCTTTATCATACTTTATTTCGACATGCCGTCATTGATTATGCAAATAACTTCTACATTAACATAATGTATGCATATATGGTGCTAACCTTTAAGTTAATTACACATGTCACGAGGTGTAAAATTCCCATCATTCACCAATAAGGAGTCACAGGATTTTCACATTAAAAAACCAAAAACAATACCTCCATTTTTCATGGAGGTATACGTAATAAAAACAGACCAAGGCATGCTACATGTATGATTGCCTCAAATGGCATGATACGTCGGCCATGATGTCAACATACAGGCTAGTCTGTAGTTCAAACATCATCAGAAGTTTTAAACCTTTAATCAAACCACTGCATTGATAGATGGAAAAACTGTAACAACTCGGAAGAGAAGGGACCTCCAATTGTTGGGATCAAAATATGAGCATTTTGGAGTTGATTAAGAGGCTGAAATGTTTTTTTTTTTTTGCAAATCAGAAAAAAATGACGCGGGCAAATCCGAAAACCAACAAATAAAATTGGTGTGGCCTTGATTTTGATTGTCCATGAACTTAATGTTCAGGTCATTATTAAGTGAATGCTGAAGAAGAGATTTTTCTTATTACTACAAATTCCTCCTTTTTTGAATCTACCATAAGTTCAATGTAGTCCAGGTGGACCGGTACAGACCGGAAAAATAGTATCGGTCCGGTCTGAAAAAAACGTAACGTTGGTGGACCGGTTTTTTGGACCGAAATTCAAACTTGATCACTACACACAAGGAGGCCTGCCAGGAAAATGAACATCCAGCGTTACAGATTTACCTTAAGGCCCGGTCACACTGGCCGAACTTTGCTGGAGCGTTCCTTTAACGGTAGGGACGGGGTCCGAATTTCCACAACGCTCGTCACCGCGCCCAAAATGTGGGGGAAAAAAGAAAAACACGGGCGTTGACTTAGCGGTGCACCGCTGAAGCCGACGTTGCTTTAGCGTTGGTTTAGCGGTAGCGAACGTTGGTATAGCGGTGACGCAAGCGTTGGTATAGCGGCGTTCTGCGCATGCGGTTTAGCGGCATACCGCTTGTGACTACGGAGTTGAACGGATCGTTTTGTAGTAGTTTAAGTTCTGTGTGTGTGGGGACTTAAAGCTTTAATAAACATCATTTGGTTAATCTATTCTTCACTACGTTATTTAATTTATAATGAAAATAAAACTTTGCAGATTGCAAAGTTCCCCTGTGACCCCTTCTTTGAACATTTTACGTGTGGCCCCAAAATAATTGCACACTAGTGCACCAATCATAGCAAGTCTCTCAGCATCCAGGGTGATACAGTTTTACTGTAACTTCGAGCAAATTCGATATAGATGAGGCCTGAACTCAACGGCAGCTCAATTCCAAATGAGCACCTGGTCCATTCCTCACCGTACTTATAGCCAAATTCTGGTCCCGCTCTGACACCTCTATACCAACGCCAAACCAAAGTTCATTGCCGACATGGATCGCTGCTTCAACGCCTGACACCGTTCCAGCAACCCCCGTAAAACGCTTGCAACCGCTCCAGCGAAGTTTGTGCAACGTTTGTGCAACGTTTAATCTCCGCCCGGGCAACGCGGGCGAAGCAGCGGTTGTCAAGCGTTCGAGATTTCTGCGTTGGCCTAGCGGACCCAAGCGTCCACGAACTTGCGTCTAGCGATGCCAAACTTTGACTGGGCGTTGGTGGAGCGGGCCGGTGAACTTTGCCGGGGTGGAAAATTTCCCCCTCCTCACCGCTCGCAATATTTTGTGCAGCTCAAAACTTTCGGAGCGGTAGGAGGGCCTCTCCAGAAACGTCAGCGGTGGCCGGGCGTACACGGCGTTGCTTTAACGGGGGCCAACTTCTGTTTAGCGGTGGTGAGCGGTTTCGAGCGGTGATGAATTTTATTCACCGTTCAAGCAACGCTCCAGCAAAGTTCCGCCAGTGTGACAGGGCCTTTAGTTTCCGTCTCTCTCATTTGGCAACAATATTTTTCCAGATTTTCGTTACCGATAGACATCTAGAAAGTGAGATAGGAAACCTAGTTACATCATCCATGGTTATATTTCATGTTCTTTGAAAGATACCGGACAAATTGTCAACACTCAATTCATGTTTCTGTCATTGTTGAAGAATTTCAGTAGAACATGTGACGCACATGAATTTTCAGGTACAGGTACAGGTCCGGACCTCAACCTAAACCTCTGTACCTGTACCTGGACCTGGACCTGATGTTACGAAAAGGTACGCAGCCCTAGTTCAATGACTCCATTTCCCAACTTGTTAAACATGTATGTTATGTATCTCAGACACAATGAATGTGTCAGATTACTAACAGGGTTCAGAAAGATTGCTTTCCTGGTTTCCGCGAGTGACGTGAGTTCACTTTGATAAAGCCTTGCTATCACCGTGCACGCCAACAGTCCGGCTGATAGCAAACGTCTAGATATGATCTATACTAAGTGGTCTTTTTGTCATGTCAGAGTTAAAAATGTCCAATAAGGTGTTATCTATGCCTGGTTCCTGATCTTGGAGGTCTTATCTGGGAGTGGGAATATGTCCTGTCTTCAGACAGGAAATGGCAGGAAGTGCGTGGTATATCTCCAGCACATGAATGTTTCCCTGTCTCTCTGCAATTAGTCCTAACGAATAAGTGAAGAAGTAAGGCCTAGGCCACACCAATTTAATTTCTTGGTTAACGGATTTTTCTAGAAAAATAATGGAGCGGGCGGGCAAAAAAAAAAAACAGGCCTAGACATCCTATCATGGCCCAAAATGGTACAATAGGAGCCATGAAGTTAACACACCAGGCTGGTTCAAAATTTAAACAATGAATTTTGAACTTTTAATGATACATGTACCATTGCATTGAAAGATGGAATAACTGTAACAACTAGGATGAAAAGGGCTGTTTTCAACTGTGCAGGGCAAAATATGAGCATTTTGCAGTTGATTCTGAATTTTTATTTTTATTTGCAAATCAGAAAAAAAATGAAGCGGGCGAATCTGTTAACCAAGAAATTAAATTGGTGTGGCCCTAGCAAAAAAATGTTGTGTTTCCTGTTTTCCAACCAACGCTTAAAAAAACCCTGCCAACCCTAGCCTTTTTTTTTTGGTGTGGACCCCTGCAAGGGACATAAATTTTTCAAACTGATCCACTTTTTCTAACATCATGATCTGACACCTGAGTGATAAAACGTTGTACATTTTTTTCTAACATTGACATTGAAACTAAAAGCGTCCTCGTGCAAGGTATGATGAATCACAAAATGTATCATGAAGAAAGAAAGAAAAAAAGATAATCCCTACCTACATGTACCGACCCTAATTTTTACAGGCTGAAACAGGAAACACAACATTTTTTTGCTAGGGCCACACCAATTTAATTTCTTGGTTAACAGATTCGCCCCCTTCATTTTTTTCTGATTTGCAAATAAAAATAAAAATTCAGAATCAACTGCAAAATGCTCATATTTTGCCCTGAACAGTTCAAAACTTCTTTTCATCCTAGTTGTTACAGTTATTCCATCTTTCAATGCAGTGGTATCATTAAAAATTAAAAATTCATTGTTTAAATTTTGAACCAGCCTGGTGTGTTGATTTCATGGCTCCTATCGTACCATTTTGGGCCATAATAGGATGCCTGTTTTTATTTTATTTTTTTTTCGCCCGCCCGCTCCATTATTTTTCTAGAAAAATCCGTTAACCAAGACAGTAAATTGGTGTGGCCTAAGTTTAAGCTTTCAGTAAAAAAAAAAAAGAGGTAAATATGGAGTACAGTGTTCATCCGGATCATGGGCTAAATAACAGTTACACTTTCACCTTGACCTTGTCTGACCATTGTCTGGAAGGTCCGGGACTATTGCATGGTAGCATTACAATTTTTTTTCAACCCGTGTTTAATGTGCTCATGACACCAAAAAAAGTCTGTGAAATACATACAAATATCGGAAGTGTACATACAATATAGTCACTTGAAGTTTTTTCCAATCATGATGACTGAGAAACTGAGTTTGTACGCCCTTCTAAAGTGGGTTTTTGGACACTCTCTACCAAGCTTCCCAATTGCCCACTTCGGGCATCTCTATTTGCATCTCTGTGTTTTATTTTTACATTTCTGTGCCTTTTCCTAAGCTGACATCACTGGATGACGTCAACTCAGGAAAAAATACAGACATGCAAAAATAAAATGTAGAGATGCAAATCGCCTGCCAGGACTGACTTTTCCAAGGTAGGGCGTTAGAATGTCAAATGTAATAGGAGAACCGTGCATATTTATTGTAAACGTGTCTGTTAGCCACTGCAGGTAATACTAGTCTAGTTATGTCAACTACAATCAGCTAACTAAAGGTCATTTTTTGGTGTCATGAGCACTTTAACCTCAAAACATACAAAAGTGCACACTTTGGCCTTAGCTGCTTTTCAAGAGTTCAAGGGAGGATGGTTTGGGGGCTTGATAACAATGCACTGTCGTTACAGTTTCAACAACAATGGGTCATGGTAATACAGACAATTTCAAATATCGTAAAGACTAAAATGCTTATCGCTGACAATAACAACAGTTACTTCCGAATTCAATATCACATTTAAATTTAACATGATAATAATACTACTATTCTTCAGTGGTCCATGGCAATAGGTTTTTTAAAGCTGCAACTGAAACTTAGCAATTACGTATTAGTTTATTCAAGAAGTTAGCCGTGTTGTTTTTTTACTCGACTGTGTCTTTGTGTTATGTTCAATTAATATTGTTTCTACCCAGCATAATTTAAGAACCTGATTTCTACATGTATGTCTGATTATCCGAGATACTGCAATTTTTTTCTGGTGTCCCTACCTTCAAGATACTAGGTTATTCCTTTTCTGATGCTTAGAGCCCAAGTCCCACTTAATTTTAGATGTTGTTAGAAATACAATTTTCTCGATGGCGGTATCCTCAGGTTCTCTTAATGTTAGCCTACCAATCCTGTTCAAATAGTTCCCTCAGATCTTGGCATTTAGGACGGCCGGTTCCTTGCCTTCGAACGCGATATGATTTGTGCTGATCACATTCTACCCTGAGGTCTTACAAAAATTATTGTGCTTTCTGCTTGGAAATGGCGCCTAACGATGCACACCCCAGTTCTTCCACGACCGGGATCCGTGGTAGTCCATGGTAAAAAAAATGCCCGTTTTGATTGTCCAAGTTTAAGGTGGCATTTCTCATAAACTGCCACGAAATATCATTAAACATTAACATGGCTGAAGAGTGTAAGAAATGGTGATTTTAGGGTAAAAATTTCTTTTGGCTCTGAACCTTACGTAAAAAGGTTGAAGAAACCAAACTCAGCTGGTCTTGTAGCTGAAGAGATATCCTTTCGTCCCATACAGTTATTCTCCTTTCGAATTATTCCTCGGCAGAGACGGTTGCTAGATTTGAGGTTGTGCAGCTTACAATAGAAACGCCAAATAAACTGGGGTGTGCCCCCCGAAGATGCTCTGTCAGGATAAAGAAACTTGATACGATACTAAGGGGTAGTCTGCTGATGCTGCACCCTCCTATGAATCTGACAAAAGATCCTTGGGCTGTTTTGAGGTTGATGCCCTAGAAACTGACACTTGAAGATACCCCTCATTCGCTAGGGGTGGCCCGAAGACAATGCTTAATCCGTATTAATATGGCTTTAAAAATTTGTAATTGTTGACCCATAAACTCTGCTCTTCACCTGTGTGAACAAATTTGACCCCCTCGGGAACCCAACAAGTTTAGTACATTCAAGTGCTGAAGATGTCATAGACATGCGTGGGGTCGTGTGGCGCAGCGGTAGCGCTTTCGGCTCAGGACCTAGAGGCCCTGGGTTCGATTCCCACCCATGTCACCGATCTTGTGCCCTTGGGAAAGGCACTTTACATGACTTTCCTCACTTCACTCAGGTGTAAATGATTACCTAGCCTCGGTTAGGGACATCCCTTGGATAGGACGTTAAATGGAGGTCCCGTGTTTGGGGAGAGCCATACCCCGCGCACGTAAAAGAACCCACCACACCTTTCGAAAAAGAGTAGGGGCATGCCCCGGTGTGTGCGATGGTGCACAATTCTACTGTCTGGGAGTTGGTGATTCACTACAAATCACCCGGATGGAGGCCTGGTGAACCCCATCTCGTACTAGCCACAAAAGGCAGCAGAATCTTCAGCTAGTTGAAGGCGGCTGCCTCAAATGAAAGAAGAAGAAGAAGACAAAGTGTGATAATCGATACACGTTTTCCTGACATAAGTGATAGTTACATGTCCTCATACATTTGTACTTCTTTCTGGCCATTGTGGAGTTGGTTACACCTGCTCCTGATGTATTTCACCCATAGAAAACAAATTCTGACATGCAGACAAGGTTTAAAAGTGCCACAGTTATGGGGTCAATGCCATTTCTACCTCACTGCCTACATGTAGCTTTACATGTCGGTATTATTATCCGAGTGTGGAAATTGTGAAACAGCTACATGTTGTGTACTGTCCTGCTGAGATACTGCTCTTTATGTCATACCTGGGCCGTGATAACGTTCAATACGGGTGTTTTGGCCTTTCGACCTTTTAGCTGATTCAGTTAGGAGCGTTGGATTGTAAGCTGGCGCCCGGGGCAGTGGGTTCGAACCCCGGCCCGGGACCAGAAGGGTTTTTATCTGTTTCTACTTGCTCCTCCTGTTTCCTACAACAATAAGAAAGTTGTTTAAGTGGATAGCCGTGTGTTAGGTTGGGAGTAATACTTCATCTTAAGCAGTCAGATAGCGGTGCATAGCTCAATTGGTAAAGTGCTCGCTTTGTAACCGGGAGGTCGTGAGTTCAAACCCTGGCCGGGTCATACCAAAGACTTAAAAAATGGTACACACTTCTTTTCTGCTTAGCACTCAGCACATATGAGAAAGAGTGTGGGAAGGTCAAACACACAAGACTACCAGCAGCGGACCAGCCCCCTGCTGTAGTGCATTGCACAACTGTGTGTCGCCCAAGGGCTACAGAAATGGAGATGGGCACCACCCTACGCTCTGCATAAGAGCATGGGAGACCTTCTTTCTTTCAAGCAGATAAATCTCAGGTACAGGGTTTTAAGGAAAGGATGTGGCAGCCACAAGGGGCAAGGACAAGGCAGGATCTTGTGTTTGGGGAGAAGGTATCAAGTTCCTTGATACCCTGTGGGCAAAATTTGTGCTAGGAGTCAGCACAAAACCCCCCTTCTCACAAGATTAGAAGGTCAAAGAGAGAGGAAAGTTGGTAGCACTGAAGACCTTGTACCTTGCCCCCATATTTCTGCCACAAAGAGAGTAAACTGTTGTATTGTGTGTTTTCTTGTGTCTGTCTAATACATATAGAATACAACACGGCATATTCTGTATCGCCCAAGGTATCGGCCTGACCGTGGGTCGCGGGAGGGCTGGGATCGAGGGTGATGCGGAATACACCGTGTTGTATTTTATTTATGTATCGTACATGTATGTTATATGTAAATATGTTTTAATTATGTTTAACCGAATTGTAATGTGCCTCATTCAGCCGTTCTGTCTGCAATGTTTGTGATAACGTTATTGAAATAGACCGTTGATAAATATCGTTTAGGCCACGCCAATTTAATTTCTTGGTTAACGGATTTTTCTAGAAAAATAATGGAGCGGGCGGGCGGGCGAAAAAAATACAGGCCTAGGCATCCTATTATGGCCCAAAATGGTACGATAGGAGCCATGAAGTCAACACACCAGGCTGTGTCAAAATTTAAACAATGAATTTTGAACTTTTAATGATACCATGGCATTGAAAGATGGAATGACTGTAACAAATAGGAAGAACTGTTTTCAACTGTTCAGGGCAAAATATGAGCATTTTGCAATTGATTCTGAATTTTTTTTTTTGCAAATCAGAAAAAAATTGAAGCAGGTGAATCCGTTAACCAAGAAATTAAATTGCTGTGGCCTTAGGGATATGTGAAGCTGGGCAAACGTTGATGAAACCAAATAATGCTAGAAATTGGTGTAACCTACATGTATCAATTACACAAAGATTTCGTTATCCGGAAATTAATTTCCTGTTTTTCTGCAAAAAATATTTAAATGAAATGAAATACCTTTATTCATGCCACGACATGGCATGAGGCTAGGTACAGGTCAAGACTTAACAGACACATAACAAACGTATGGAGAAAAGTGGAGACAAAAGATACACTATTTGACTTAGACATTATATACATTAAGGAACATACAATAATTATGGTACTATACTAGGCTAATTAGTACAAAGTGTTCTATTTACTGAGCGAATACAGAGTGGTCAACTTCTCGTTTTTTTGTACAATGGAAAATGTGGGAACAGATCATGTTTGTGATACAGGGTTTGTCTAGATGCATCAAAAATATAGATCTATCATTTGCTTAGGTGATCAAAGTATGGGAACTTCTCTTTGATATGATTAAATAGGACATTGCACCGAGCCCATTTAAGAAGATAAGTGGTTGCAGGGCTGTTGTAACTCTTCATCATCTAAATCATAGGTACATTATCCTATTAAAGGCTAACACCTACGTGAAATGAGAAAGGTCACAATCCTTAACATCTTACAGTTGTTGACCTCCAAAGGGAGCAGAGGGATCTAGAGACTCTAGCAGTGCAACACCAAAGAAAGCAGTTCTTGGTAAGGTGTTTGGATGCTTTGATCACATACGTTGACAGAAGCTTTGATACCATACCTCCCTTTTTCCCCAAAACTTAAGACACATAAAGTGTCTACTCAATGGAATGGAATTGGGATTTATCGGAGAAGTGAATTGTGTACTTAAATCACTGTTGAAAGCTGTTTGAAAGTTGTCAACATGAGGTTGAAACTAATGTGTGCAAATTTTTAAAGCTATTACACCACAGCAAGTAATTTTTATGGATGACATCAGCGCGCGCATTGATTTTCACCTGATTTTGGAAAAAAAAAATAATCTTTTTGCCCCCTGACAGTGGACAACATGCCAAAAATGGGTAAATATGTCTGTTGCCATGCTGGAACTTTCACAGATAAATGTGAAGAGAGGAGACAAGACAAGGCTTTGATTTGTCCTTTACTTTTACTTTGTTGCAGTATTGTATTTCATTCCATTATATGTGATGTTGCCACTGAATACAAAAAATCTGGTTTATGAATGATCTCAAAATTTTGTTTTCGCCCGCTCGCATTAGATTTGGAGTCTGCGGAGAATGTCATCCACAAAATTTACTTGCTGTGGCCTTTAAACTGCAATCCTACATGACATTGTAATAATAATTATATATTGTGTTATAATTACCACACATGATCACACGCACTTCTACATGCGTTTCACACGAGAAAAGGTTGTGATGTGAACAAGAATTGCAGTCGGCTTTTGCACTCAGAAATGCACAGCTTTGTGTTTTGCAAGACTTTTCTCCGCAATTTGCACATTATGCATTACCGGTATATTGGCACTTTCAAGTTACATGTATTCGAGATCTGTACTGTGCTATGTATGGAATACGTTGCCGTATCCGTGCAGTTTATAGTGTGAAAAGATTTAAACAAAAGAATGGACACACGGTCACACACCAGAAAGAAAATGACCAGAAAGTGATTTTATGTGAACTTTATTCCAACTGTTACACACAGTTTACAGAGAGATCAAATTTTCAGCAAGTGAACCACTGTCGCCTCATCAGGATAATTAATGACCAATCACTTTACAACGTGATCTCGCGAGAGTTACGGTTACAAACACGTGACCTTATTTACATGAGACTTTACTGATACCTGATGTAAGCAATTGATCACAAGTGCCAGGGACTTTATATCGTCCACCATCTCTATTAAGTGAAGGCTGAATTGGTGGTCATTAATTGATGAAGGCGACATGCAGTGGTTGCTTAAAATTTGATCTCTGTAAACTGTATGTTGGAATAAAGTTTAACGTTTTACTATGATTACTACCAACACAGATGAACTTTCATGATGACATTAGAAGTGATTTTAGTTCAACTTTGGGTTGTTTTTCTGTAGAAAACCTACTTGTCTGTGTTGAAGCTAGCTGTTGTACAGAGAAGACTGAAAGACATGAAGAACAACCTGGCAAGAGAAACGGCCAACAGAAAGGTTGGTTAACCTGAGGGATCAATATCTGGGTGCATAATGCACTTTTGAGCACCTTAAATTGGAGCTTTTATTGACTGTGGGTACACTGGTGCTAGTCAACGTGACTGTATAGCGACAATAAAACGTAAACTTAAACCAGGATGGTCCACAGGCTATCATGATCACCGGTGTACATGTAGCTAGACAATATATACTGATACTAGTAATAGCCGTTAGTACCTAAAATTAAAAAGCATCTGCCGGATACAGTGGTGCAAGCCAAGTGGGCATGGTTTTAGGGGAGGGGGGGCATTCTTAAAATTCAGGTAGCACACTGGGCTATCTAGGTTCAAAAATAGGTTGCCCCAAGTAAAATTTGGTAGCCTATAGGGCAACTGGGCAACCAGGTATTTTGAATGCTGGGTAACATATGGTAAGGTTGTAGTCACACCAGTGCACCAAAGAATGAATTTCGAGTCCAGGGTGTCAACATTGAACATTGTTGTGTGCGAATTGTTTGCAATTAAAGGTTCTATATGTTTTTGTTAAGAAGCTTATGTCATGTAGTACAAAAAAGTAGGACAAAAAAAGAACATGATCAGCATAATCTTGCCCATGTCATTGTGTCTGTTACCTACAAGACTCTGAGTGGGTCATTTTTGATACAATAAATTCTACAAGCTTAGGGTTTTTACTACAACTGTTACAGCAGAATTTTGGAGGAATGGAACTATTTGTGAATTATTGTGTTGAAATCTACTTTATTTTGCAGTTGACCAAGGGGGTTTGGGAGATGTGGGTAAAGAAATGTGAACACAGAGAAGAACTCAAACTACTTCCTGTAACAAGAAGAGCCAGACATCACCACAGGTGAGTATACAGAATATATATACAACTTCTAGCATTGCTTGTAGGGCTCAAAATACTCAGGCCACACGGACTTAATTTTATGGATGACATCCGCATGCGCATTGATTTTTGCCTGTTTGCCTGGCTCTAGGCCTGGGTAGTCCATGATAGTTAGCAACAATACGGAGCCGTTGGTAACCTTGGGTCCTTGGAGGATGGTACCGATGGCAACAAAGCTCCACGACGCAAGAACTCACTACATACATTTGTATGCATTTACGTACAGTGCCAATTCATAAATTCCGCAAAAAGCCGGCATGTGCCGGCTTGTCATATACGTCGCTATGTACTGCTGGAAATTCACAATGCCAGCTTTGTATTCCTGTGGTTTAGTAGCATTTTTATTTTTGGCTGGAAATTTTTTTTTTAATTTGCCCGCTCTAGTTTGGGGTCTTCAGAGGATGTCATCCATAAAATTAATTCGGTGTGGCCTAACTCTGGTAACATTGCACCAAATTGCACTAATAAAATAACCTGCACCAGACAAGTTTTACCTGCACCACATGTAGAATTTCAGAAGTATGGATTATAACTGTGTTGTAGTTTATACTGTCTAAGAACTGTTAAAGTTTGTATGACACCAAAATACGACATTTTCTTATCATAAAACCTCAAACCACATTTTCTTAGCATAAAACCTCAAACCATAAAGAATCAATATACTTAGATATGTTGAGTAAGTGGCTGTTTTGTTTTTATATTGACAGGCAAGTCAAGTTGAAGAAAACCTGGACCATCTGGACAGCATATGTTCAGTGGAGAAGGCACAGGGAGGTAAGAAAAGTTCCTTATTCACTTGATAGCACTGTACAAAACTATGTATTATTATTGTCTACCTCCCACTTCTACCAAAGTTGAAAATATAGGTGCATACATGTATAATGCTATCTCTAGTGCTGTGTACCAGTTCGCTGGACTGGTTTGGGTCTTGTAAAATGTTTAGGTTCAAGTAGAAAAAAACCTTTAAGGCATGAACCAGTTCCAGACTTATTAAAAAAGAAACATGTCACATGTGACAGGACTTCCATTTAGCATCCTATCCGAGGGACGTCCCTAACCGAAGCTAGGTACTCATTTCCACCTGAGTGAAGTAAGGAAAGTCGTGTAAAGTGCCTTTTCCAAGGGCACAAGATCGGTGGCATGGGTAGGATTCGAACCCGAGACCTCTTGGTCCTAAGCAAAACCAAAACACGCTTACCGCTATGCCACGCGACCCCACATTGCTCATATTACTCTTTACAAAGTATATTTTGGCTGTGCAAACAGGCCTTTATAATGATCAGTCCTCCTTTCCTAGAAAAAAAAAATGCTATAATAGGACCACATTAAGAAAACCTTTTTTGGCATCACTATCCTTTGATATAGAAATTAAATTACATAAGCCTTAGGTTAAAAACAAGTCCAGAGAACATTTTAAATTGTGCCATGGATGACTAGTGGACACAAATGAACATTTTCCCTAGAGAAGGAGATATACAAGCAAACTGCAGCAGATTTTTCTATCCTGTCCTTGGTGCTGAAGTCACCATCATTTTGAGCAATAGTGTTATCAACTGTGGCATTTTGTGATATAAATAAAATAAATCATCAAGAAAGAAAGCATTGCATTCATACATGTAGCTACTAGACACAAATTACACACCTGGTTTTCTTTATTGCACAATCATATACATAATGATTGTATTATTTTCTACACCACCCCCAGTGGAGTGGAGTGGATTGTTTTTGCATGTTTGTAGGGCATTGATATTAACATAATTTATGCAAGTTTACTGATCAGTACCAAAATTGATTCTGAACTTTATATAAAACAGATTTTTTAAAATGATTTTTGTATCAGGCAATAACAATATTATTTATTAAATGTATGGTCTGAATAATTACAAACAAATACAAATTAAAACATAAATTTAATTCAATCATCCCACAGGAAAAAATAAGATTTTCTCCTTGCAATCCTGTCCTTGGTGCTGAAACCACTATCATATGCACACAGGCATATAAAATACTTCCTGCATAAAATGCAATTAAAAACGGGTTTGTGCACCTGTGAAACTAGGGATGTACACATATTTCTGATGTCTACCTGCACCTACTTGGTACATTTTTGTATTAAATTTTTAATGATCCAAGACTTATAACACCTAAATGACTAAAAAACCTACTAATAAGTCCTTTATGTTGTACAATGTGCAACTACTACTTACTGACACTGTATACAATATAATGTTTGGTGACATATGCAGTACATGACAGTTGTCACACTAACAAAAAATTGCTCTATTTCAATGTGTACAATAATTGTAACAATGGAAAACTTAATTGACATATTCCCTTCTTACAAATTTTTGCAAACATATTAACAGTGTTCATGTTATCAATACAATTTTAACTTCTTTCATTATATGATAGCAATTTGAAATTTTAAAACCTGTTCCATGTGAATTTGTCAAACAGTGTAAGGACCATTTAGTATAACACACCAGCTAACAATCTCTAGTGATCTAGCTTATACATTATTATACAGTTTAACAAAGTAAAACCTGCATGATGTTCAATGTTAGAAAAAAACTGATTGTATGTCAACGTTTTGTCACTCAGGTGTCAGATCATGGAGTTAGAATACATGTAGCTCAATCAGCTTGAAAAATTTATGTCCCTTGCAGGGCCTAGGGGTTCACTCCAAAAAAAGGCTAGGGTCAGCAGTTTTTTCTAGGGTCGGTTGACAATCAGAAAACACATCATTTTTTCCCCTAGGCCCTATCAAGCTGTGCACATGCATGTACATGTATTATCCATGACATGGATATAGGTGTAATTTATAGAAGTTGTGCACATGTATAATCTTCATAATTGATAAGCAATCATTAAGATTTCTGTGTCAGGGGGTAGCGGCAGAGCAGGTTACCAGTAATAAGAGCAGAAGCTGCTGGCTCGTTTGCATACACAGCTGCAGCACCTGCAGCTTCACCTGTAGCTGCACCTGTGTTGAGAGAGAGGGAAGCAAGGGATGCTTGTCATCAAGAGAAGTTAGGTTATTGTCAGGGGTTGGTAGTAGGGCAAGTTGTCAAGAGCAGCTGCTGGCTCATTTGCATACACATGCAGCTGCAACACCTGCAGCAGCACCTGTATGAGTCGACAGAGGGTGAGGGATGCTTGTCATCAGGAGTTAGGTTTTTGTCAGGGGTTGGTAGTAGGGCAAGTTGTCAAGAGCAGCTGCTGGCTCATTTGCATACACATGCAGCTACAACACCTGCAGCAGCACCTGTATGAGTCGACAGAGGGTGAGGGATGCTTGTCATCAGGAGTTAGGTTTTTGTCAGGGGTTGGTAGTAGGGCAAGTTGTCAAGAGCAGCTGCTGGCTAGTTTGCATACACATACACGTACACACATACACGTACAGCTGCAGCACCTGCAGCAGCACCTGTATGTGTCGAGAGAGGGTGAGGGATGCTTGTCATCAGGAGTTAGGTTTTTGTCAGGGGTTGCGTTGGTAGTAGGGCAAATGGTCAAGAGCAGCTGCTGACTCATTTGCATACACAGCTGCAGCACCTGCAGCAGCACCAAGGACAACAGTACCCGCAACTGCACCAAGAACAGAGCCAAGGAGAACTGGGAGGGAGAAACTTGGACCAGATCCATGGTTACTGTTGCTTTCAGGTTTGTCTGTGATATTCTGTGGTGTCATTGTTACAGTAGTAGAGGGCATGTTTTGTTGGACACCCACCGACAGTGTTTGAAATGTTGAGCCAACTGGACTTGCTGCAATACAGATGTACAGACCAGCGTCTACTGCTGCTGTAACATCTGTAATGGTTATGGTACCGTTATCTGTCACAGTCACCCTCCCACCTGACTCTACAGTTACATTCAGTCCAGATGGGAGAATGACCGTGACGTCTGGTTTTGGGATGCCCGAAGCTTCACAGACCAAATGGAGTGTCTCCCCCTCTACCACTAAGTTGTTATAAACCTTCTCGAACCTGACAATCGTGGGATCTTCACATGTCAGGTCTTCAGGATTGAGATCTTTCAGAAGCTGGCCAGAGTTTCGTGGATTAGTACAGGTGATCTGGTTTTGGAAAGAAGGGGATCCAGTCATTTACAACCTGAAACCAACCATCCTACAGTCACACTGCCAGGGGTTGTTACTGATGTATACGTAAGTGATTGATATCAGCTTGTCATAGGCTGCGGAGGAAAGTGTTGTCATCTGGTTGTTTTCAAGGACAAGTCGAGAAATTGAGGAAATCTTGGACAATGCCACAATAGGAAAAGTTTTCAAGTTGTTGCCAGACAGTTTCAAGTACGAGAGACTTGCTATTCCTGTGAATGTGTTTGGATAGATCTGTAATTTGGCATTGTTCTGCAGCTGTAGATGGCTGAGACTGGACAGACCATAGAACAGATAGTCTGGAAGCTCAGTCAGATAATTGTTATAGAGATACAGAGTATGTAATTGAGTAAGTCCTTGAAAAGCCGTCAATGAAACTGCTGAGATTTTGTTTGTGTCGAGGCGGAGTTCGTTCAGTTTGGGCTGGTTGGAAAATGCATTGGCAGGAATGTCTGTGATGTTGTTGTTGTGCAGATACAGTTGAGTTAGCTCAGGAAACTGATATTGTATGGTGGGAATGCTGGTTAGTTGATTATATTGTAGTTGAAGTTCCCAAAGTTGTGGCAAGTTTGAAAATGCATCAGACTGAATGTGTGTTATCTGGTTAAAGCGCAGGTACAATCGTTGAAGTTGTGGCAAGTTTGAAAATGCACCGGACTGAATGTGTGTTATCTGATTTGAGTGCAGGAACAACTGTTGTAGCTGTGGTAGGTTGGCAAAAGCAGAATTTGGGATGTTGCTGATCTCATTGCCTTGGAGACGAAGGTCATATAGTCCCTGCAGATTGGTGAAAGTGTTAGGTGGGATTATTTTCACGTGATTGCTATAGAGATACACTACCAAAAATGATTTTTCTTGTTTTTCTTGTTTTTCTTAATTCGTGGACAAATTTTCTTATATGAAGAAATTTCAAGAAAAATTAAGAATAAATAAGAAAAGAGCAACAGATCGTTCTAATTTTTTTTTCTTGTAAATTTTCACTACAAGAAACATTTTCTTATTTTTTTTTACGTGAAGAAATAATTTCTAGCAATGATTTTCTCCCCCTAGAATGTTCTAGAAAATTGAGTTAAATGGTCTTGTTTTTCTTGTCAGAAGAATTACTTTCTTGCCATGGTTAAGAAAATACAAGAATTTTTCCCTTAAGTTTCTTGTATTTCTCATAGTAAGAAAAACAAGAAAAGCAAGGTTTAAAAAATAAGTCATAACTAGAATAACATTCTTGAATTTTCTTGTTTTTCATATCAAGAAACTTTGAGAAAGGAAGTTCTTGCTTTTCTTGGGCCGTGTCAGAAAACAAGAATTTTGATCTAACCTTTCTTGAGATATATT
>NW_017804487.1:914137-915009 GCF_001625305.1 Branchiostoma belcheri
TCAAGAAATGTTTTCTTGTATACAGAATGATTTTCTTGCTACAAGAATAATTAGCTATTCGTGCAAGAAATCTTTTCTTACGTGCAGAATGGTTTTCTTATTATAAAGAACTGTTAGCTAGGCTCTTAGTTCAAGAAAATGTTTTCTTGTATACAGAATGATTTTCTTACTACAAGAATAATTAGCTCTTCGTTCAAGAAATCTTTCCTTATGTGCAGAATGGTTTTCTTATTATAAGAACTGTTAGCTAGGCTCTTAGTTCAAGAAATGTTTTCTTGTATACAGAATGATTTTCTTGCTACAAGAATAATTAGCTCTTAGTTCAAGAAATCTTTTCTCATGTGCAGAATGGTTTTCTTACTATAACTGTATAAGAACAGTTAGCTTTTAGTTCAAGAAATGTTTTCTTGTATACAGAATGATTTTTTTGCTACAAGAATAATTAGCTCTTCGTTCAAGAAATCTTTCCTTATGTGCAGAATGGTTTTCTTATTATAAGAACTGTTAGCTAGGCTCTTAGTTCAAGAAATGTTTTCTTGTATACAGAATGATTTTCTTGCTACAAGAATAATTAGCTCTTAGTTCAAGAAATATTTTCTTGTCTACAGAATGGATTTTTTATTACAAGAGCAGTTAGATCTTAGTTCAAGAAATCTTTCCTTATATACAGAATATTTTTCTTATTACAAGAACAGTTAACTCTTAGTTCAAGAAATATTTTCTTGTGGGCAGAATGGTTTTCTTGCTATAAGAACAAATAGCTCTTAGTTCAAGAAATATTTTCTTGTTGTAACAGTTAGCTCTTCGTTCAAGAAATATTTTCCTGCGAACAGATAGAGATTCTTCGTGTAAGAACCTGTAATTCTTATCAT
>NW_017804487.1:916131-917507 GCF_001625305.1 Branchiostoma belcheri
AAAAATTCTTCTTTTAGTGCAATGCAAAGAACATAAATCTTAATCTATTTCTAGGTTCACAAGAATTTTGGTCTTGACAGAAGAAATATATTCTGGGTGTGAGATGAAGTAAGAAGCTATTTCTAGCAGATAAGAATGTAGTGTTCTTGGGATAAGAACGAAAATCTTGAAAGAATAAAATAACTTCCAGATTTATAGAATTTTAGGCTTGTATTGAGAACTGCAGTCTTTGTATAAGAACAATTGTCTGCATCACGAATCTTACTGTAAGAATAAGATTCTAGAAGTAACCAACAATAACTTATATAGAAACCTATAAGAAAAATATTCTTACTGCAAGAAAAAGTCTATCAAGAAAAAATTACTTAATTCGTGGACAAAATTTCGTTCTTGAATACAGAAAAATTTGCTTCAGGGAAGAAATATTTTCTGACTGTAAGAAAAAACAAGAATGCTAGAAATGTCATTTTTGGTAGTGTACAAGTACCGAAGTTGATTCAGACCATTAAAGACACCTCGTGGAATTGTTGTAAGATTGTTTCTCTCTAGCTCAAGACGTTGTAACTGTGGAGTGTGACTGAAGGTTCCTGCTTCAATGATACTGATATCATTGTAATTCATGTATAAATTTACCAAGTTACTATACCTTGAGAAATCTAGCTGACGTAAAGTGGTGATTTGATTATATTCCAAGGCCAGGTAAGTGATGGTTGTTAGTAGGTCCTGAGGAACACTGGTGAGGCCTTTAGATCGGCAGCTACATGGTGATGATGATAAACAGCTGCAGGCCTCTGTCATGTGAAACTCCTTCAGGATGATGATGAGGAAAACCAGCATGCCTCGCAGCCTTCTACCCATGTTGTTCTGCCTGTTATCAAACAACTTGTTAGGAAAATAGGCTGCATCATCATATCAGTTTAAAGTATTTAGATTTTGGTATGATTTTGATATTATTTATTGTATTAATTAACCCTTGTCCTGCTGGCAATATTTTCAAATAATTTCATGTCTTAATCAGGTCACAGACCCTTGACTTTTTTTGGCCCGCGGTGGCGTAGTTACTTCCACATTCGTTGCGTTTCGCTGCGGTGTGATGCGTTGCATGAGAAACACCCCCAAATCGTACATATACAGGGCACTATATAGATGGTACTGTATGTGCAACCCATATATATATGGGCTCCGCAGGATAATGTTAAAACTACTAAGAATATTAAAAATAATGTCAAAATTATAGTGAATTACATAACTCTCATCGTACTTGCTAAGGATGGAATTTATCCTGTAACAGTTGTAGCTCTTAAAGTTTGCACAAATTCTGAGTATTATACATGTATGTACATGTGAATTTTTATCTCCAAACCCTGCCCTGGTAT
>NW_017804487.1:917527-970807 GCF_001625305.1 Branchiostoma belcheri
CATTAAAAAGATATACATAGTTGACATACATGTACAATCGTGTGGGATGATACATCAAGGACAGTTTTTTAAGGTAACGTTATCTGGGGATTGTCTATATATAATGATATCACATAAAATGTTCCCATTGTTCATTATCGTCTATTTCTATAATTTGATTTAGTCTGTGCTTGAAAATTGAGAGTTTTGGTTTACAGTTTGTTATGAAGCATGTGTATATACAATATTTAGCGATAAGAAGACAGTGTGCAAGTGCACTAACATGGCGAGGATTGTCAATTATACCGTAAATAATCATCTTCTCGTCTACAATTAGGTCTTGTTTTGTACATCGTTTCCACCAGTAACAGAATTCTTTCCAAAATTTTTTTGCTTCTTTACAATACAAGAATAAATGTTCAATAGTGTGCTTATCTGTGCAATTGTTACATCGATCCGTTTGTACCAGATTTGTTTTTCTTAGCCAACTATTTGTAGCCAGGTAGTGATGGATAATCTTATACTGAAAACATTGTAATTTGGTTTCCCTTGTAGCAACAAAAGCAGCAGTATAGGCTCTCTCGATGTTGTCTTTACCAATTTTTTGTATAATTTCTGATTCTCTACTTGGAGGCACAACTTGTTTCTGAATAAGAATATCATATAATTGTCTGCCCTGGTATAATAATTCTAATTATAAAACAAGAGTTCAACGATCTCATACCTTCGCCAAATGAAGTTCACCCTTGCAATTGACGATTTATACATTTTAATCATTGATTTCGTAAATAAGTGCCTCATTTACATGGAATATATCAGTTGATCATATAGTCCACCCAAAGACAGCCTCATCTTAACAAAAAGGCTATTATAGCACTTCCACATAAATTATGCAAATGATGTCATGATATAGATAAAATATGTTTATTTATGTTCACCTTCACTTAACTTATAAATGAGGCAAGTATGAAATTCCCAGCAGTTACAAGTTTGAAATTTAAAAAAATTCCATTAATTATGCAAATTAGGTCATAATTTCCATACTCTATATCCTCAGATGTTTATTCTCGTTCTCAATTACATGTCACATGTGTTTCACAGTCCTAATATCGAACAAAGCAGATTCATAGAATTTCCTCATTAATTATGCAAATTACTCCTGATTTGCATGATTTTCATCTGATTATGTCAAGCATCATTTCAGCTACCCACATACCAAAAATCACCATAATCCGTCAACCGTTTCTCGAGTTATCATCCTTTAAAAAAAATTTCAACGAACGCTCCTGCAGTTCCAGAACAAGCCGCTAGGGGGCCCAAGCTCATGTCACTTCTTCCCCACCTTAAGAGCTATCTACCAACCAAAAATTCGTGACCCTAGCATGTCCAGATCGCGAGATATCAAAAGCGGAAGTTCTGCTGCAGTACCAAAAAAAGCCGCCAGGGGGCCCAGAATCTAATCATTTCTAGGTCTCATCAAGACCTACGCACCTACCAAGTTTCATGGCAATACATTTTAAGCTTCTAGAGTTATGCTGTTCACAGACAGACAGACAAACGCTACTGAAAACATAACCTTCTTGGCGAAGGTGATAATAAAATTTTGGATCCCCCCACAATCCCCACATACCGTCATGTACTTTTTTGCCTATTACCAGTAGATACTCTATACCAGACCTGTAAAATATGTCCTCCAAGTATTGAGTCTGTCCTATCCATGTATACGTACATGTAGCTAAATCTATGATCATACTTACCTTTTGATACCTATTAGTATCTCTTGAGAAGAAGTCCCTCCCAGTATGGCCTCTTGGTTCAAGCACTAAGACTGACAGGGCCTGACCACGCTGACACCAACTGCAATTTTTTTGGCCTGTCTACAATAATCATATTTTTTCATGTGACAACATGTATGACGTTATGTATGACGTGATGTTATTTAATACTTACTGAAACATTCATAAATATCATGGAACATGAATGTTTTAGTTTGACTTGCTGATCATGCAAACATGTAGACGTGTAATGTGTATAAGGTCAGGTATAAGTCAATCACACAGTGTAGAAAAAATAGTGTTAACATGTCATAAAATTTTTAACTGCTTTCTTATAAATTTCATGAAGAATATTGAGTCAGACTTCTCTTTATTTCCTGAACATTTAGAACAATGACTAAGTCTTGTAGATTATCACTACCGGCAACAGTTTTCATCAAATTGAATATTATCACTTTATATGTCACAGTAGTCTTGTTATTCTTGAACATACATTTCATGAGAAAATACATTTTATCCCACTACTAGTGATGTTACAGTTTGATACATGAATTCAAAAGGAACAGTTCTATAAAAAAAATCAAAATGATACATATGTAGCTTTTAGCCTCTAAGACATGCTTTGACCGCAATACATTGAATGGGGAAAAATTCATTTTGTGTGATTGCAGGACATGATTATTACAAATTAGTAGGTTCGGGTGAACCTTTGGAACTTCATGCATGTAAGGTTTGTTTGCTTTCTACTAAAAGATTCCTGCTCACCTTTAACTCTGAAACAGAAGATCTGATCCAAATTCAAGCTTAGCAGGTTCTCTTGCCACTGTGCAGTGAGGAAATGATGGGAAGCTGTTTCTC
Source organism: Branchiostoma belcheri (assembly GCF_001625305.1). Lineage (NCBI taxonomy): Eukaryota > Metazoa > Chordata > Leptocardii > Amphioxiformes > Branchiostomatidae > Branchiostoma > Branchiostoma belcheri. Next base: position 920,140 of record NW_017804487.1, read on the forward strand.
ATTCCTGTTCTTTTATAAGCCTTATACTATTAGGTGTTTTTCTAAGGTTTGCTCCTTTTTCATACAGTGTCTGTATGTCATGTGACAAACAGGTTCAAACCAGTCTTACGCAAACTTTGGTAATGTACATTTGGCAGTCAACTATCAGATAATGTACAATGTACAAATTACAATGTACAATGTGCAATGTACAGGGCTCGAAATACTGGGTGCATGTGCACCTTAGTGCACCCAAAATTGGAGCTGTGCACCCAATATATTTCTGTCGGTGGGTGCACTGGTGCTCCCAAATATTTTTGTAGGTATTTTTGTACATATCAAATGACTGTATAATAGCATGCAGGATATTCTTGGCATCAGTGTCAGAAAAATTTTTGTTGTTCTACTCAGTACTTGTTTAAGATTATAAAGTTAGCTCCCATTTCAGATTCAAGCTCAGAAGAGGAGCAGTAAGATCTTTAATTTTTTTTTTATATGGTGCACAAAAAAACTTGTTACGTTGGGTGCACAAGTGCACCAATTCCAAAAAATGAATTTTGAGCCCTAATGTACAATGTACGACACAGTCAACTAGTATGTACAATGTACACAGTTCACTGCCTTGATCTCAATGTTATTGGCTGCACGTTAATTTTTAACATGCTTTTTGCTCCTGTTTTCAGTAACATGGGCCTTAGGCCACACCAATTTAATTAATGTTGGTTCTCGGATTTTTTTCAGAAAAAATATGAAGTGACAGGGCAAAAAAAAAACAGGTCTATAGCCCTAGGCCTCCTCCTATTATAGCCCCAAATGCTACCTTAACGATGAAGTCAACACAAAAGGCTGGCTTAGAATTTAAAGAATGGATTTTGAACTTCATATGCAAACCACTGCATTGATAGATGGAAAAACTGTAGCAGCTACATATAGGATTAAAGGGCTGTTTGGGGCAAAATATAAATTTGAGTTGATTCAGAACCAGATTCTTTTTTTGCAAATCATTAAGTTTGACTACACCTGAACAGTAATTTTCTGTGATGACACACAAGGTTAATTTCAATGCATTGTACGTCGAACAGTAATTTTATAGTTTGCTACATTAAGAGAAACATCAGTTCACTTAGACCTTTCTTTGAATATGACTGTACAGTACTGATATCCACTGTCTTACAAAAACTTTTAATACATTGTAGAACTACATGTGTAAGTTAGCATCATGCTTAGATACCTACAAGACACAAATTACACCTGGTTTGCTTTATTGCACAATATGTCATATATTATTTTACACCATCCTCACTGGAATGAATTGGATTGTTTTTGCATGTCTGTAGGGCATTGATATTAACATAATTTATGCAAGTTTACTGATTGGTACCAAAATGGATTCTAAACTTTATATAAAACCGATTTTCAAATCATTTTTGTATCAGGCAATAACAATATTATTTAGTAATGTATGGTCTGAATAATTAAAAACAGATACAAATTACAACATAGATTTTTTTAAATTCAATTGCCCCACGGGTGGAAAAAAAGATTGTCTCCTTGCGATACTGTCCTTGGTGCTGAAAACATTATCATATGCATACAGGCACATGAAATAACATTGACATATGCAGTTCATGTAGAGAATGTACAATGTATTCTGACGTCTATCCTGCATCTAAATTGTACATTTTGTAACCTACATTTTTCCATGTGCTGGAATCATAATTATTGTTGTTTTTTTTTTTTTTGCTACATTGACTGTTGTCACCTTTGAAAGTATAAAAAGTACTGGCATACTACTCGCTTTCTATATATAGTAGCACGATTCATACTTCCTAAACTTTGAGTAGTGCAGATAAAAGTTGTCTGGTGCACTTTAGTTCCAATGTTCAGTGCAGGTATGCAGAAAAGGCCTTTTTGTATTTCAAGCAAGCCCAGTGTTAAAAGTGATTTTTTATTTAGTTTACCATGTGTGTTGTGTATTTATGTATGGTTACCACAAAATGTTATTCAAACAATTCTATGGTACACAAAATATTTTTTTTTTTCATTTAATATGAAGTTGAAGCAATAGCCTTGGACTATTTACCTTCGCCAAGAAGGTTATGTTTTCGTAGGCGTTCGTGTGTCTGTGTGTGTGTGTGTCAGCACGATAACTCAAGAAGGCTAAAATGGATTGTCTTGATATTTGGTAGGTGGATAGGTCTTCATGAGACGTGGAACTGATTAAATTTTGGGCCCCCTAGCGGCTTGTTATAGTACTGCAGCTGAACTTCCGGTTTTGATATCTCGTGATCTAGACATGCTAGGGTGACGAAATTTGGATGGTGGGTAGCTCTTGTGCTGGGGAAGAAGTGATGTGAGTTTGGTCTCCCTAGCGGCTTGCTCTGGAACTGCAGGGGCGTTAGTTGAAAAATATTTAAAGGCGGATAACTCTAGAACCGATTGATGGATCGTCGTGATTTTTGGCATGTAGGTAGCTGAAGTGATGCTTAACATAATAATATTATAATTATGCATATATTAATGTAATTTGCATAATTAATGAGGAAATTCTATAAATCAGCTGCATTCCATGATAGGACTATTCAAGCTTGTGACATATGTAATTAAGAACGGCAGAAATACAGGCAGATATCGATTATGCAAATGAAGACATAATTTGCATAATTAATGAGAAAATGTTATATTTACATAGTGGTAACTGCCTGGAATTTCATACTTGGGATATTTAAAAGTTATGTGAAGGTGAACATAATTAAGCATAACTTATTCAAATAAGGACCTCATTTGCATAATTTATGAGGAAATGCTTTAATGGCATTCTTTGATAAGATAAGACTGTCTTCTGGTGTAGAATATGATCAACAGATATAATTGATGCAAATATAGGATCCTATTTGCACAATCAGGGGGATTAATCTATAATTTCTTACTCATAAAGGCTAACATCATTTGGCGAAGGTATGAGATCGTGGAACTCTAGTTAAATATTTAATAATCATTCCTGCTTTATGATCATTCTACAACAGATCTACTAACTTAAACTGCATAAAATTATGTTCTATACATTAAACTGTTTTGTAAACAAGACTTGTAAGACATGATAGATAACTGATTAAAAAAGCAACCTACTAATAAGTCCTCTATGTGGTATGTCTTTTGCACTTGTTAATTATATACTGTACAATGTATCACTGCAACTGCATCATCGACATATTCGTTTAAATTGTTGTAGACTTGTACATATTAACAAATGCTTTTTTTCATAGAATTTTAAACCTAACTGTTAAATCTAAAATAGTCAAACAGTATAAAGACCATTTAGTGTAACACACCAGCTAACAGTCTTAACTATCAAGCTGAGTACGTGCATGTATTATGATCCTTGATATGGCCTTAGGTGTAATTTATACAATTTAAGGTAAATAGATGCTTGTCATCAGGAGTTAGTTTTTTGTCAGGGGTTGGTAGTAGGGCAAATGGTCCAGAGCAGCTGCTGGCTCATTTGCATACACAGCTGCAGCACCTGCAGCAGCACCTGCGCGGGGAGGGGGAGGTGGGGGACGCTCATCATCCGGAGCTTTGTTCCTGTTGGGTGGTTTCAGGGCCTTCTTTTTTGCAGGTTGCTTCGGACCTGTGCCCTTAGGTCTGTGTGTGCTTGGTGGCAGTTCTACATCTTCATACAGGTCTAAAGGCAGCTGTGGGACAGCCGACCTCTGAGCATAACTTGGGTTTGTCACATTCTGGGACCGACCCTGTCCTGTCTGACCATGACCACTGCTTACAGTAGCTGTGGTGTTTGTGTTGTTAAAAACAACACTTGTATCAGGACCTGGGGGAGGGTTCTTGGCCCTCCTCTTGCACCAGACCAAGAAAATGGTGATACAAATGAGAAAACTGGCCGCCACTGCACCAAGAACAGAGCCAAGGAGAACAGGCAGAGAGTAACTGGGACCAGAGATAGGGTTACTGTTGCTTTCAGGTTTGTCTGTGATATTCTGTGGTGTCATTGTTACAGTAGAGGGCATGTTTGGTTGGACATCCACAGACAGTGTTTGAAATGTTGAGCCAACAGGACTTGTCACAATACAGATGTACAGACCAGCATCTACTGCTGCCGTAACATCTGTAATGGTCACGGTACCGTTATCTGTCACAGTCACCCTCCCACCTGACTCTACTGTTACATTCAGTCCAGATGGGAGAATGACTGTGACGTCTGGTTTTGGGATCCCTGAGGATTCACAGACCAAATGGAGTGTATCCCCCTCTACCACTAAGTTGTTATAAACCTTCTCGAACCTGACAATCGTGGGATCTTCGCAAGTCAGGTCTTCCGGATTGATATCTTTTAGAAGTTGGCCAGAGTTTCGTGGATTAGTGCAGGTGATCTGGTTTTGGAAGAAAGGAGATCCAGTCATTTTCAGCCTGAAAGCAACCATCCTACAGTCACACTGCCATGGGTTGTTACTGATGTCTACTATAGAGATTGATGTCAGCTTGTCATAGGCTGTGAAGTGAAGTGTTGTTATGTGGTTGTTTTGAAGATAAAGTTGAGAAATTGAGGAAATCTCGGAAAATGCCTTAATAGGGAAAGTTTTCATGTTGTTGCCAGACAAGTACAAGCGTGAGAGACTTCCTATTCCTGTGAATGTGTTTGGAAAGATTTGCAATATGGCATTGTCATACAGCCATAGATCGCGAAGACTGGAAAGACCAAAGAACAGATAGTTTGGAAGCTCAGTGAGATCATTATTGAAGAGGTAAAGGGTATTGAGTTGAGTAAGTCCTGTGAAAGACATTGATGTAACTGTTGAGATTTTGTTTGTGTCAAGACGGAGAGTAGACAGTTTGGGCTGGTTTGAAAATGCGTTGGCAGGAATGTCTGTTATGTTGTTGTCGTGCAGATACAGAGTAATTAGGTCTGGAAGCTGATATGGTACGGTTGGAATGCTGGTTAATTGATTATTTTGCAGTTGAAGTTCTCGAAGTTGAGGCAAGTTTGAAAATGCACCAGACTGAATATGTGTTACCTGGTTTGAATACAAGCGCAAATATTGGAGCTGTGGTAGGTTGGCAAAGGCAGCATTTGGGATGGTGCTGATCTCATTGTCATAGAGACGAAGATAGACTAGTCCCTGAAGATTGGTGAAAGTATTAGGTGGAATAATTTTCACGTGACTACTGTAGAGATACAAGTACCGTAGCTGATTCAGACCATCAAAAACACCTTGTGGAATTGTTGTCAGGTTGTTTCCATATAGCTCAAGACGTTGTAACTGTGGAGTGTGACTGAATGTTCCCACCTCAATGCTACTGATGTCATTGTCATTTATGTAAAGATTTACCAAGTTCCTATACCTTGAGAAATCTAACTGACGTAAAGCGGTGATTTGATTATTTCTCAAGTACAGGGTAGTGATTGATGTTTGTAGGTGCTGAGGAACACTGGAGTAGCCCTGGCGGTCACAGTTGCAGGATGATGATGAACAGCTGCAGGCAGCATCTGTCATGTAAAACAGCTTCAGGATGATGGTCAGAAAAACCAGTATGGCTCGCAGCCTTCTTCCCATGTTGATATGTCACCTGTAAGACAGAAAATCTGATGTAACTTAAGGCAATACTCTTGTCAAAATAAAAACAGTCTTAGACAAGTTGACATTTGTACATGTTTTAATTTAGTACTTAAATTAACCATTACTAATCTTATATTGATTGTAGTGTTGTTAAAATTGGTTGTAACAGTTATAACATCAAAATGTACAATGTTAGTCTGTATGAGGTTGTGCAAAGTCACAGTTAACTAGAGACCATGATCTGGGAGCTAATTAATTACGTATTGCGCCATGTGCTACTGTCTAATACTTCTTCACAGATCGCTGGGTCTGGTGTACACTGTACTACTTATAGTTAGTAAACCCTAGTTATGACATACTACTAGTATTGGGCAGTGTGTAACATAATTAACTTTTTTACATTTCGCATGCGCGCCGAAATGTAATAAGACGGAATCTATCCTTCTTTCTTTGTTTCTTTCTTTCTTTGGTAGTTTGGTAACACTGCAGGCCATGCAATACCTGTTTACTTCTTTCCGGTTTGTGGTGTATGCAATAGACTTGCTGCCATTTTAATCCAGGCATGTTCTTTACAAAAAGAAACTTTATGTAGTTACATGTAGTACTGTAACAGTCTCATCTAGTGACATACCATTGATCGAAGTGTGGTTACATAAGTTTTTAGGCGCTAATTTATTGATCATACTACAAATCTAAAGATGATTGCATAAATTATGTTAATGACAAAAATAATGCCGCATGTCGCTAGATGTCGTTGTTGCATCTACATCTACATGCAAAGTATTATCTACATCTGCATTAAAAGTCCTTCTATGTTTCTCTATTATGTTTGCACTTATACGTTTGCCTGCTGCATTGTTCTTACTCAGGAATGTCAATACGTTTGATACTTACCCTTTTTAAAGACGGGCTTTCATGCTTCAATCATAATTCGTTCATCCTGCTCGGACCTGCCCAATTTTCTCGGATCGGTATGTATACTACATTGTATGTTGCTTAGGCAGTCAGACAATTACGTAATCAGATAGCTCAACGGGTAGCGATGCTGAGTGGCGGTGGCCGGGTTTGCACATAGCGAGTTTGATCCCCGGAGAGGAACTCTTTTTAAATTTTCTCTTTAACAGTTGCTGTTTTGCTTTTAACACTCAAAAACTAATTGTTCAAGTCCCGACGTATGAGTTTTTAAAATTTTCTTTTTAACATCCGCTGTTTTGCTTTTTAACATTAAAAAACTAGGCCTGCAGACATGCCGCATGTCGCTAGATGTCGTTGTTGCATGAAAAGTTCTCGCGAAGTTTCTATGTTTCTCTATTATGTTTGTACTTTTACGTTTGCCTGCTGCATTGTTCTTACTCAGGAATGTCAATATGAAACATTTGTTTTTTGTGTAGCATGTGCTGTCATCAAAATCGTCACAGTGCTGCAGGTTTCAAAATTGCAATTTTTCATCTACATGTATATATGAAGAGTTACATCGTCATATATCAGATGTGTTTTTTTCTTTAAGTGGTCTCGTACCAATTTCATCAACGGGTAATATCATTTCAACAACTTCTACCTCAATAACGGCACTGTAAAACCTTTGTCAGCCAAAATGTCAGCTTTTTTTAAAAGCACTTGTTTTAGTGATATGTGGAGTTTTGATGCATCAAACGTGATGTAATCTAACTTCATTCAGAGGGCATAATAGGCTGGTGTACCATGCACAAACTTTATGACATGATAGCAAATGTGTGTAGTAATTTAACTTCATAAGGAGGGCCTGGGGTGGGTGTATGATGATGAACAATACTGTTTGTTTTACGAAGGCAACATGTGATTTTATATAACACTGTCCAAATGGCACAAGTTGGCAAAGGGCACAGAATTCAGAATTTCACAAATACTGCACAGTGTCTATCTTGTGCAGATATAGATTGAATTTGTGTGTCACCGCACTTACCTTTTTGATATCTTTCGAGGAAGTTGATAGTTCCTGCCAGTAAAGCCTCTCAGCCAGGGTTTAGAGTGTAAGACTGGCACATGTAGCAGCTTCCACACTGTATAATTGTATGTAGGCATCATTTGCATGTTTGTTTTGCTTTTAATCAATATTTTGTATGTGATTTAATAGCAGCAAAGTCATTGAGTCATGGTCTTGTAAGACTGACGAAATGCCTACTATCCTACATTGAGTCATAATTATTATCATGATCACGGTATAAAGTGTGATTAAGTTATGGAACATGAAACACTTCATGAATTCCTTCTGACTTGTTAAACAATATAAAATAATGTGGACTAGTGGTGCAAATTTTAGATTTTTTGTAAAATTTAAAGCATATTTATAATTTATTGATACCACATAAATAAGCACTGGACAAGATAGGTTTGGATGCACCCATATCTGGACTGTTATCTTGTCCAATCGTACAAGGGATGTGACTCAAATTTGTCATATTTGCATTTCAGATCCAAAATACATATTTTTCACAGATTCTATGACTCAATCTACAGTCATGTAAATAATATTTGTACCAAAAGATTCTGAATTTGGTAAGTCCTGCTAGCCATGACTGTATTCCATGAGGAAGTAGTTTCAAAAGATTTAAAAGAAACTCTTCAGTTGTACAAAATTAAGCACACAGCTTTTGCTCTAAAGCAAGAAGGAGCTGAAAGTACAACCAGTGACAATAGAATGGGAACTAAATTTTGTTTTGTGTAATTTTGAAGAACCAAAAATTATAGTACAGTGTAGGTTCGAGGGTACCTAGTACATTGTAGTAGTATGAAACTCAGGTACAGATTGGAGTAATTTCTACAAAAGAGTTAGACTTACCTTTGAAACTGGAATACATTTAGATACAAACTGAAGTTCAACAGGTTTTCTTGCCACTGTGCTGCGAGGAAATAAACTTAAGGGAAAGTGTGAAACTGTTCCTACTTGTAGTTCCTGTTCTGTCAGGTGTTTTTTCCACCGCTGGTGGCTGTATGTAACAAACAACTTCAAACCAGTCTTAAAAGTTAAATATTGACCCAAGGACCATTGTCCTTGGGTCAATATTTAACTTGGTTGTGTTGATAGCCTTGATATCCAAATGCTATTGGATGAATGTTAATCTTTAACGTGCTGTTTTTTCCCCATGCCAGTTCTCATTTCCCGATTGAGGAAACTAAGGCCAGAACAATTTAATTTTTTGGTTCTCAGATTTTTTTAGATGAAATATGAAGCAACTGGGCGAAACAAAATATTGTATAAAAAGAGGTCCAGACATCCTCTTTGGCCCATATGCTACGAATAACCATAGGAGCCATGAAGTCAAGACAAAAGGCTGTGTTAATATTTAAAGAATGAATTGAACTTTTAATCAAACCACTGCATTGATAGATGAAAAAACTGTGACAACTAGGAAGGAAAGGACTTTCCTCAACTGTTGGAGGCAAAATATGAGCATATTTGAGTTGATTAAGAACCAGATAGAATCTTTTTTTTTTTGGAAATCAGAAAAAAAGGAAGAGGCAAATCCGAGAACCAACAAACTAATTTAAATTTGGTGTGGCTTTGTGTAAACACACCAGCTTCACAGGCACACAGCGTGGGGAGGGCGACTTAAGCTTGTAGATTCTTGTGCATACAAGGTAGCAGAACACAGTATTAATGGGCGACCCCCGGGGTCTGTGACGCGGGTATAGAAAGTAGTGCAGCGAATATTCTTGAAGGCTGGGTAGAAAGCCTGATCAGCCAGATGTAAATTGTGCTGTGTGGTGTAGGAATGTATCGGGTTGGAGACTGTGTGATTTGAATTGTGAAGGTTTAAAGTTCGTGTATAAATGCGCTGTATTGTGCAACTGGCTTTCCGGGTGAGTCGGCTGCAGTTCAGGTCACGTCCGTAGAGAGCGATTTAACATGTACGTTACGAGCAGATACGCCGACAGGATTTTTTGGTTTCTAGATATTTTGTAGTTTGTACATTCTTCTCAAACATATTCGATTTTCGTATTTGTGAAGTGCACCCTGCTATAATTTTTACTGCGTCGAAGTGAGTCATCTTGGGGTCCTTAACTATAGAAATCCCCATAGGGCGAAAACTGTGTTCTGCTACCACAATGTATATCACATGTTTTGCCCTCCCTTTTACAACACATTGTGATGAACATGAAATAATCAATTGATTTGCCTCAGTTTTTAATGCTGTACAAATTGTAATTAACACTGAAGTTTTTTTTGCAGGCCCAGTACATACGTGCAGATGCACACTACGCCTCAAGGTGTCTACCCAGAACCTTAGAGAGATGGAGATGGTTTGTGGGGTTGTCTCAAGAAAAGAAGGACAGGCAGCTGAGAGCTGTGACCTTCAGGAGGTGGGTAATCTTCATCATGTGATTTTCAATACATCTGAATTCACCCTGCGTGAAAATTATAATTTTTCTTTCAATTTTAGCAACTGTAACAGTTACAACATTGATTGTACAAAATGTGCGTTCAGAGATATAATTTTGATAAAAATTCTCTAACTGCTTTGAATTGATTAAAATCTTCACATTAAAAGATTGTTTTAAAAATATCATTGTCAGTACATCTCAAAATTTACTCTAACCTGAATATCTAGAACATTTTGCAGTGTCAATTTTTGAAAGGATGCAATTTTTTTCAACAAAGCATGTAACTTAAGGCTGTTACAGTTACTGTACAGTAGTAGTTATTAAGAAGCAAATTGTGCTCTGCTCAATCCAAATCAATCAGCTAATTTCTTCTGTCTGTATATTGTCATTTATTCCTAGTAATGTGTTAAAAGTGCTCAATGAATATTGTAAATCATGCGTTATTTTATATTTTGATACTTAATTTATCAGGGCTCAAAATTGATTTTTGGGAATAGGTGCACTGGTGCACCCAACCTAAAAAGTGAGGTGCACAATAAATTTTGTTTGGTGCACCATATAAAACAGAACCTAATTACAGATCTTACTGCTCCTCTTCTGAGCTTGAATCTGAAATGGGAGCTAACTCCAAAATTGAAACAAGTACTTCAAGGTAGATTTTATTATTTTCTGACACTTCGATGCCAATAATATCCTGCATACTATTAATATACAGTTGATATGTACAAAAATACCTACAAAATATACATTTGGGTGCACCAGTGCACCCACAGAAAAAAATTGGCTGCACAGCTCCAATTTTGGGTGCACAAGGGTGCACATGCGCCCAGTATTTCAAGCCCTGTATAATTATTTAATATTTATTAATATTTATATCCAGAGAGGCTCTACAGGCGAGGTTCTTCTATGGCTGGTGGACTGCCACACAACAGAGTAGGGACCTCAGGCTCATGGAAAGAATGGTAAAAATTACATTCATGCAGCTAAAATCCCTTTTTTTTGTGCACATTAAAGCTGCATTGTGCAACAGGATGATAGAAAGGTTCATTTTCTTGCCATTAATATGTCTCCCATGTTCAATTACATTCTTGTGTTACATTAATTTTGTACATTCTCATATTTTGTGATGGTGTCACAAAAAGGGTGTTCCTTGTGTGGGCTTTTTTTAGTGCCAACCATAAATGTCAGAAAGGGGATCTGCATGACTAAGTCAGTAAATGTTGAGAACTTCTCAAACTTATCACACATTAAAATAACAAGTTAAATCTTCTGATTGCACTTTTTGTTCAATTTTAACCGTTTTATTACAGATTATAATATTCAAAGTCAAATTGGCCGTCTTGCAAAAAAGGCATGCAGGACTCAATTGAAATTGCACTTGGAAGTACTTTGTACAATGTTACACCTAACAGTTGAATACACTTTCTTTCAGCACACACAAATATTACATGACAATGTATCTGAGATAGAAGTCTTTTTGTATTCAATACAATTGGATAATTGGTTCATTTGTTATCAATGGCAACTTGTTTCAATTTGGGAATTTGTTTAAAAAAAGGAAAACAGAAAGCAAATCTGTATCAAACTGCTTAGCTTTGCAAGATTGTTAGAATTTATTGCCTACATTGTACAAGCTCACTGAACAGAATATAGGGATCTACAGTAAATAATTATTAAAATTATGATAATGTTTGATTCTAGGCTATTTTGCATCACAATGGAGCAGTCATCAAGGCCCACCTCAAACTGTGGAGACTCAGAGCAAAGGAAGTTAGGAGAGAGCAGGAGAAAGAGGTAAAAATGGAATTTCTGTTTCTGAATAGAGGATCAAGGTACATGTGATTTCAGGACTGTGACTGTAAAACTGTTTTTTTTTGTCAATTTTCTGTTCTTTTTTCATGTAGTAAGTTGAATCAACTCTTAGACTATCCTGTAGCATACTGATATCTGACTGCGAGGAAAATATGCAATTATGGAAAATGTTTGCTTGTTTTGAATCCTTGGTTCTAGCTATTTATTGGTGTTAAACCTTTTTAAATAAATGCTAAGCCTTTTTAAAGGCTTAGCATGGTGACCAAAATGTGCTAAAAAATGGCAGTAAATGTCAATATCAGACATTTTTCCTCATATGGAATACTTTTTGTTTTGCTGACCAGAAATTGCATTTATTAGTTGCTTTCAAGTTTCTACAAGTTAGGCCATGTTGATTTGATTATAATAAAAATTATGGATGACATCCGCGTCCATTTCCAAAAAAATGTTTTCGTCCATAAAGTAAATTGTACAAAATGAGTGAATATACATGTATGTCGTATGTTGCAAAAAAAAAAGTATTGAAAAACGATACTACATATCATGGAATGCCAAAATCAATTCAGGAAAAGAAGAAAATGTAAAGAAATGAAAAGGAAGAGTCTATTATTATCCTCTATTCAACCTTAATGACCAGATAGATTTGATAATGAAGGAAACTTTTTTTGGAACACTTATTTTTTTTAATTCGCATGCTCGTTTCAGTTTCCGAGTTCCCAGAGGATGTCATCCATATAATCAAATCAACATGGCCTTGTTTAAGCAACTGTGTACTTGAAAAGCTCATGTCCCATGTACTGGTTGACTGCCAATGGGTAATATTTACTGATATCAACACAGATGTCCTTGATGCTGAGTCCAATAAGACACATGGAGATGAGACATTTAAGCTTAAAAGCCTGAGTGTTGACATGTTGTAATTATTATCGCTGATTGTGACGTTGTTTTAATTGATGACTGTCCTTGGTGCTGATCTGCTATCTCACACAAAAAAAAAGTTATAATACAGCTTTAGATAACTGAAATTCATTGAAAGGGGTCTGTATCAGTCAGTAAATATTGTCATGGGGCCACACCAATTTAATTTGTTGGTTCTTGGATTTTTTCAGGAAAAATATGAAGCAACAAGGAAAAAAAAACAGGTCTAGGCACCCTATTATAGCCCCAAATACTAAATAGGAGCCATGAAGTCAACATAAAACGATGGGTTCATTTTTAAACAATGAATTTTGAACTTTTAACAACCCCACTGCATTGATGGATAGAAAAACTACATGTATATATCAACTAGGACGAAAAGGACTTCCCTCAATTGTTGGGGGCAAAATATGACCTTTTTTTTAGTTGATACAGAATCAGAATCTTTTTTTTTCAAATCAGAAAAATATCAAGAGGCAAATCTGAGAACCAACAAATTAAATTAGTGTGACCTGAAAAATAATCAGTTCCATCTTCTGATTTTACTACTACAACAGTTACTACTCTAGTAAAAAATGTTGAATTTTAAGTGTTTTAAAACAGATTACATAATTAAGTGAAATAAGCTGATTATATCTTGCAAACAAGACATGCACGCCTCCATTGAAGTTGCATTTGGAAGTACTATAACAGTTACAGTAACTGTTACAGTACATATGTATTCAACATTAACAGTTGAATACTAGTAATATCAAGAACTAGAGTTCCCCGATCTCATACCTTCGCCAAATAATGTTAATCTTTATGAATGACATATTATAGATTATTCCCCCCCTGATTTAACGAAATAGGATCCTAATTTTAATGAATTCTATCATTTTATCAATTTCTCAACCAAAAGACAGTCTTATATTAACAAACAATGCCATTCTAGCATTTCCTCATAAATTATGCAAATGAGGTCCTGATTTGAATACATTATGTTTAATGATGTTCACCTTCACTTAACTTTCAAATACCACAAGTATGAAATTCCAGGCTGTTATCATTACATAATTATAAAATTTTCTCATCAATTATGCAAATTAAGTCCTCATTTACATAATCAATATCTGTCTGTGTTTCTCTCGTTCTCAATGACCAATGTCACAGGCTTCAATAGTCCAACCATGGAATGAAGCTGATTTATAGAATTTCGCCATAAATTATGCAAATTACATCCATATTTGCATAATTGTCAAATAATTATATCAAGCATCACGTCAGCTACCTACATACCACAAATCACGACGATCCATCAACCTGTTCTTGAGTTACATTGAGTTGAATATTTTCAAACAGATAGCCCTGCAGTTCCAGAGCAAGCCGCTAGGGGGCCAAAACTCACGTCACTTCTTCCCTAGCACAAGAGCTACCTACCATCCAAATTTCGTCACCCTAGCATGTTTAGATCATGAGATATCAAAACCGGAAGTTCAGCTGCAGTACCGTAACAAGCCACTAGGGGGTCCAAAATCTAATCATTTTGAGGTCTCATCAAGACCTACCCACCTACCAAGTATCAAGACAATCCATCAAGGCCTTCTCAAGTTATAGTGTTTACAGACACACACACACATACACGAACGCCTCTGAAAACATAACCTTCTTGGCGAAGGTAATTAATGTAACTGGTGGACGTCCCAACTACTGAGTACAAAATGTACCTAGTAGTACATGTAATACCAGCCCAGAAGAGAACAAGAAATAGCCATGCCTTCAAGTACCAGAGTTATCAACCAAGGATTGAGGTGTTCAAGTTAGAATTCATTCTTTCCTAGATCTATAGCAGAGTGGAACTCGCTGTGACCAAGTACAGTAAGGGCATTGTCATTCGATAGCTTTAAACAATGTCTAGAGTTAGATGTACAAGGGTTGGGTGTAACATGTCGTTCGGTGTAATGTAGCCAGCTGCCGCCACGCCGTGTGCCTGCAAAGCTGGTGTGTTACGCCGAAGGGCGGTTATACTGGCTATACAGATATAGAAGCTGGTGTGTTATGCCGAAGGGCGATTATACCGGCTATACAGATACAGATTGTGTACTTGACTTGAACACACGCAAAGGATGTCCTTGGTGCTGATCTGCTATCTCACATTGATGAATGTATATTAAATTTAAATATTAAACTTTCCAATCTCAGGAGGTGGCTGTACAACACTATAAGTACCATCTCTGTCTGAAGGCTGTTCAACAGTGGAAGGACTTCACACTGGAAAGCATCACCAGGTAAACTGGAAAAAAAAAACACACACCTTGTATTGGATCTGTAAAATAGATACAGTCCATCTTGTCTAACAGGACCACCGCGGAAACCAAGGAAATGTATTCTTAAGTGGTCTTTTTATAAAAAATATACTTTCAAATTGACAAGATCAGGAGACACACAACTTTCAATGTCCATAATTCGTTTATAGATAATATTAAAATATGTTCAACCTCATTCAGTCAAGACATTCATGTTCATTCCCTATAATTATACTGAGAAAAAGGAGTTGTCATGGCCTGATAGTAGGTTTATAGAGGTGGTCGCTGGTGGAAATTTGACTATAGCTTAATGGAAAAAAAATGAAAAGAAAATCATTAACAGTGATATTTGCGAAAATAAAGAACGTCAAGTCAGTTTTACCTGTACAGTGTTTTTGGTGATGCCTCTGGGACAGAGGTGTTTTTGAAAAACCTTAAACAGCCTTCAGTTTAATTCTGGACTTCCAGTTTAATTTGGGACTACTTCCCATATTAACTTTACATCTACATGTAGATGGGCTGATATTATAAACTATAGGTAAAATGATGTTAGAAATATGTAGTTAGCCATCCAGGACCCCTTTGGGATTAACCCAATTCTTCTGTAGAATTCTAGAGCTGTAGCCAGAATTCTGCAAAATTCTGGGAACTGCAGCCAGAATTCTGAAGAATTCTGTGCAAAATTCTACAGAATTGGGTTAACCCCCAAGGGGTCCTCAATGGCTGCTACATATTAAATTAATAATATTTATTTCTTAGTAATATTTACTTATACATACACATTTAGTTTACAATATTGGTCCATCTAGATGTAAGGTTGCTGAGGTATGGGAATTAGTCCAGTATAAAACTGACAGTCCAGAATTAACTTGCCCCAGAGGCATAACCAAAATCACTCTTGCAAGTAAAACTGACTTGACGTTCTTTATTTTGGCAAATATCACTGATAATGTTTTTCTTTTTACTTTTTCCATTAAGCTACAGTGACAAACTTTCACAAGTGACCACCTCTATGTCTGGCCATGACAAAAGCTTTTTCTCAGTCCTAAATTAAACTGGAGGCTGTTCTTACCACCACAATTTCAGACAAGAACAGGACAGACTGGCTCTCCGGCACCAGTACAGAAGACAGTTGAGAAGAGTGTGGACAGGCTGGACACAGTACCTGGACTACAGGAGGTCCAAACTGCAGAGGAAAGCAAGAGGAGACCAGCACTACCAGAAACACATCCTAGGGAAAGTCATGCAGGCTTGGAAGGTACAAAATGATTGTACTTCTTATAACCCACTGATTTCTAATATACTATCATTTTTACCTCCATGAAAAATGGAGGACCTGGTATTGTTTTTAGCCTGTCTGTGTATCTGTGTATCTGTCTGTCTGTCTGTGTGTTTGTATTTCCGCACATTTGCAGTCAGCATAATTAATGAGTTACATGTTGAAATGAAGCATGACAAAGGAGAGGAATTTTACACGCAAAATATTGTCATTTAAATTCAGAAAACCATAAATTAAACTAGATTATGCTAATTACGACCTCATTTCCATAGTCAATGCGACAAATAAAACAAAAACTCATATATTTCATGAAGGTATGAGATCTACGAATTCTTGTTTTTGTGTTGGTTTGGGTTTGAAGTTTCAAATTTTTATGGTGTTTTCTGTTAAATCTATCTAATATGTATAGCTGATGATGCCCCTATATATGAAGCAAGTTTAAACTGTAATTTTCAACACAAGAAATTGGACTCACCCAAATTTTCAACTGTACAACTGTTACAGTACTCCTTTGTCAAGGAATGAGCAATCCCGCTTCCGCGACGTCACGCAGATAACACACGTGACTCCGTGAGCAGTGGATCATTGGTCACAGAAAAACTTTACAGTTTTAAACTTGCTTCAGAATGATTTCTACCAACACAGATGAACTTTCAAGATAAAGTAGTACTACGTAATGCATTGTAGTCAACATTGAAAGAAGGATGTCATTACATGCATCTGCCAAGAAAGCAACTTGGGTTATATATTTAAAAGAAACTTTTACATTTTGATTCCACTGAATTACTCAAGCTACAATATCTGTATAGCCAGTATAACCTAGCCTGGGTGCCATTCCCAGTAGTATATTCGCCAGCTCTATAACTGGGTCTGGACTTGATGACATATGTAGCGTCTGGAGTCTGGATATTCGTTCAGATTTTGAACGAGCGCGCTGATTGGTCCTACTCGTCTAAGTCCTTTTTGGGGTATGTACATATTAGGTAAGGGCCGTTCGGACGTCCGAACGGCGACGTTAGCGTCCGTTCGAACGTCCGAACGCCTTATCATCAACATGTCCGACGGCGAACCGAACGCTAAAGCGCACATGATATAGCCGTAGTCAGTCTTTCCGCGATAAATCATCAACATGGCTGACGCACGAGCCGCTCAGCTCAGGGAGGTTGATGTTGACCTCGCAATCACGTCCGTTTTGGACGATTTAGACGGAATATCGTCGCTCAAAAATGAGCAAAAAGATGCATTGAATAATTTCGTTCGTGATGTTTTGGGCGTCCTACCGGTAAAAAAAAAGAACGCACCGAGAAAATGAACACTCGCGAAGATCTGTGTTTACAAAACAACAAACATCACTTGAATAATGCAGGCGCGCCATTGGCCGTCGCCTCTGAGGCTCACCCAATCAAATGAAGCCCCGCTAGCGCTGCTCGGGCTAGCTCATTACGTGACGTCATCACCAATCGTTTCATATGTGATCAAGTCCAGACCCAGTTATAGAGCTGGCGACTATACTACTGGGGATGGCACCCAGGCTAAGTATAACCGCCCCTCAGCATAACACACCAGCTATGCAGGCACGTGGCATGGTGACAGCTGGCTACGGCTTGTTACACCTATTAAGTACAATCATGTAGTCTCAGCATGTTCTACATTGTGTAACTCTAAGCATTTTTAGACCAGATACCACTGATACACCAGATACTTACTTGGCAAATGCATCTGAGGAAGAAGACGATTTTAGTCTGTATGTACATGTATGTACAACACATTGCTATGATTTTAATGTAGCCAATAAAAACTTGATGTGCCATTATACATTAAATGTTTTCTACACACAGTTGTTTCATGGGCAAGCCAAGAGAGTCAACGCACAGGTTCAACAAAGAGTTCACAATCACAACATTGTCACTCTCAGGTAACAGTATATGTTTGTCACAGTCTGTTGTGTTAAATTTTCATCATTATGCAAATTTTGTGTATCTGCATAGGCAGACTGAGAATAAATACCCTTAGTTTGGCATAACACACTATCTTCTATTCTGTATACAATGTACATGTACATGTACATGTAGCTTTAAGCACATTTGTACACATTAATTTTCCTTCAGCATAACACACCATATGCTACAGTACATGTATCATTCTGTATCTGACAGTGTATAGCCTTACGTTATTTTGTAACTGCCCTTCAGTGTAATACACAGTCTTCTGTATCTGTTTTTGTATAGCTGCACTTCGACATAACACACCAGCTTCTGTAAGTTGCTAATATTTATAATTGTTGATATAACTGCCCTTTGGCATAACACACCAGCTTCTGTAACATAATTCTGAATCTGTATAGCCAGTAAAACTGCCCTTCGGTGTGTGTAGTGGGTATAACTGCCCTTCAGTGTACTACACCAGTTTTAATGTATAGTATTACATGTAGCCGGTATATAACATACCAGCTTTGCAGGCAGGTGTTATGTTAGCAGCTGGCTATATTACACCAAACGACCCATATCACCTGAAATGCGGTCTTTCTTTTTTTAGTTGGGCACTGGCAACATGGCATGAGAATGTGAGGACAGAAAGACAAAACCAACACAAGGAAAGCCAAGCTCAGAAACACAGGGAAAGGCAAATGATGAAATTGGTAAGGGACAAAATATGAAACATTTCAATCTTTAAATCAACCTGTATCTTTTTTTAAAAGGTGGACAGGTCAAAATATTAAATGCACTTCGGCAGCTTATTGTTATTATCAAGTTGAACGTAATTTCTGTGTTTGTTTCGAATAACCAGTAAACTGCATTTAGGCATAACACACCAGTTTTGTACATGTAAGTAAAATGTACAAGCTGTGAAGACCAGAACCGTAAGGTTTGAACCACATCACACTAGGAATGACTCTTACTCTTTTCGATAAGTGTGATGGGTTCTTTAACATAGGGTGTGGCTCTCCACAAACCCTCCATTTAACGTCCTATCCGAGGGACGTCCCTAACCAACCGAGGCTAGGTACTCATTTCCACCTGTGAGTGAAGTGAGGAAAGTTGACTGTAAAGTGACTATTCTTAGAATGCATGCACAAGATCAGTGACATGGTAGGATTCGAATGCAGGACATCTTGGTTCTGAGCTGAACACGCTATACTGATTATGCCACACGACCCCACTTATAATAAGTGAGTGTAAATTTGCTCAGACTCTGATTTCTTTGGTGAGAAATCTTGGCTGTTTTGTGTTTAGGTTTTCAGGACCTGGCATGAGCACTCAGTGATGCATGCTTACAAAAAACAACAGACTGAACAGAGAGTTACAGAAGCAAGGGCTAAGTTGGACCAAGGTTTGATTCCTCTTCATGCTAAGAGGATTGTATCTCATCATCTGTTCTTTTTTTTCATATTCTTGCAATTGAAATTCGTACATGTACATGCAATATGTAAGTACAAGCTGCAAAGACCGGAACTGTAAGGTTTGAACCACTCACACTGGGAAGGATCCTCTACCTATTATAATGCAATGATTGTATTACACACGATTAGCCACTCTGTGTCAAAACCCTGTTGAGTTTACCTCATGAATGAAATATTACATGTACATGTATGCCAAGTTTAGAAATACTCAAACTTAATTGTGATAAGTATCCATGACATTGTATTTCATGTGTAGTAACATGTATTTGCCAATTAACAATTTATATATAGAAAAACCTATAACATTGTAACCGGTGCAATGCAATTTCGTATACTAGACTGAGTATGCCATGGGTTTAGATCTGGACTTTTAAGTGTGTATTTGCTGAAAAAAATTTTAACATTCTGCAATATTGCAGAACATTGAAAAAAGTATGTCTACCACTGAATTTAGAATGATTAACATTGTATTTCCCTAGTTTTAGAATTTTAGATAGCAAAGAAAAATTCACATTCCTCATGAAACTTGATAACCCTCATACTATAAGCTCCATCTGTATGTTCTTACATACAAATTACTGTCTTAAGAAGCGAGAAGAAGCAGAACCTGTACATATGTAGTTTTGCTATAGATATATTTTAGTCTACCATTGCTATTTACCATGACCTGTACTTAGTTTGCAATGAGCAAAAATGTACAATAAAGGACTCTTCAATTCATTCTTTCTTCACTTGACCTTCCAGCAAAGCTGAGGAGAATGTTGACCACATGGGTGCAGCATCATGACATGTTGAGGCAGGACCAGAGGCAGGAGCGGACAGCAGACCTGCACTACAGACAGCACTGTCTGCACACTCACTACCACGCATGGAGACAGTTTGTGGCACTGTGTCTCAGAAAAACAGTACGTACATTAGTGTTGGAAACACCTGTCTGCAGTCTGCAATCTGCAGTTAGATTTTCAAGATTGCAGAAGAAAAATTCATACAATCTGTAATTTTGCAGCAGGAAAAATTGGCACTTAAGTGGGATTTGGCACTCCTGGCCCTAAGGACAGACAACACTGAAATTCTTCACTTATTTGCATCAACCTTGTCTTGACTTGTCTATCTTTAATGTTGCTTTTTGCACTTCCAAAATTTGTCTTCACTGATTTTCATATTAATCAATAGTTCATGCTTATAAACCTGCAAGATTGTAGTATAGAGGCTTGTGTATTTGCAGAAAGTATTTCCAAATTGCAGAACAAAATTTTGACTCTTCTGCAATATTGCAGAGCACTGAAAAAAAGTATTTCGACCACTGCACATATAGAATACAACACGGGGTATTCCGTATCGACTGAGGTATCAGCCCGACCGCGGGTCGGATCGCCTGACGGCTGCAGGCCGGAGGGAGATCCGACTCGCGGGAGGGCCGTGACCGAGCGTAGTTACTATGTAGTACTACAAAATTGTAAAAAAATCAGCGTTATTCAGCTTGGTTGACTTGTGCACTGGCTGCAAGGCTGATTTTATTAATAAAACTTGAAACTTGATGCGGAATCTTCTGTTTGTCATACCCACCCAAGAAAACACGCCTTTCAATTCAAGATGAGCCAAACGTTGGTGCCACTTAACTCTAAAATGTAGCAACATCAATTCCAACGTCCGGATTCTGTATTCAAATTTTGGAAAGGGGCACATGCGGTTAGGGCGATATGCGTTAGAACCGTTTTATGGAAGCTGTGGAAGCGTTAGATAACGGGTTCTGGACCGTACTTTACGGTATGGTCTGGTCCGGAACCCTTTATTGAACGTTATCGTGGCCCGGGTATGATATAATGCTATATATAGTATTAGGCCACACCAATTTAATTTTGTTGTTTCTCGAATTTTTCAGAAAAAAAATTACAAAAAATAAAAACAGGTCTAGGCAGTATCATACATGTAGCCCCAAATGCTACCATAGGAGCCATGAAGTCAACAAAAAAGGCTGGGTTCATATTTAAACAATGAGTGTAGAATATAAACTGGGAATATAAATCTTAAGTATTTACAAATATTTGAACTTTGGAAAAAAATGTCAGCACATTGCAATTTTTTCCAAATTGCTATAATTTCTCAAACTGTTTGAAATTAAACGACTATCTTTTTAAAATAATTTTGTTTTGACTTTATGACAGCTTTTGAAGAGGCAGTCTGAGTGGCTGTGCAGGACTCGGCTCACAGCAAAGTTTTTCCATCTCTGGAAACACCAGGTACAAAGTAGATACATACATTGTAAAGTTAACAGTACTAGTTTAAGAAATGCTGCTTGGTGAATATACAAGTTTAATTACATGGTGTACACAAGTTATGCAAATAGTAATTGTCATAAAGCATTTGGACTTCTGCTGACCTCTGATTATATTTCTTAAAATTAATGTATAATTCTATTTCAGTCTACAAGATAGTCTACAATAGACTGAACAGCCCAAAATTTCTATCATTCCTGTCCTTGGTGCTGAATTACTAACTAGCAGTTTACGCCCCTAAGATTTGTTCATTTTCAACTTTTGAAAGGGTTAATGATGGAGTTTTGGTGTGTCTAGCACTAAACAGTATTACTTAACTATACTCTGGTTAGCCAGAAATATTTATTTTTTGTTTAAAATCATGTCACAGTTAAAGTTGGCAAATGATGAAATTTGTATTTCATCATGATTTTAAGTTTTATCGAACATATGGAGTTCTGCTGACTTCTGCTTAGTTTTCTTAAATGTACATGTATAATTCTATTTTTATCATTCCTGTCCTTGGTGCTGAATTACTAACTTACAGTTTACACCCCTAAGATTTGTTCATTTTCAACTTTTGAAGGGCTTAATTATGATAGAGTTTTGGTGTATTTAGCACTAAATAGTATTACCTGTACTTAACTATACTCTGGTTAACCAGAAATATTTTATTTTTTCTTTAAAATCATGTCACAGTTAAAGTTGGCAAATGATGAAATTTGTATTTGATGACTATTGTATGGTAAAAATAATCTTTTAACAACTCATGATTTTAAGTCTTATCGAACTTTTGAGTTCTGCTGGCTTCTGCTTAGTTTTCTTAAATGTACATGTATAATTCTATTGTTATTATTCCTGTCCTTGGTGCTGAATTACTAACCTACAGTTTACGCCCCTAAGATTTGTTCATTTTCAACTTTTGAAGGGGTTAACGATCATAGAGTTTTGGTGTATTTAGCACTGAATGATATTTCCTGTACTTGACTGTACTGTAGTTAACCAGAAATATTAATTTTTTCTTTAAACTTATGTCACAGTTAAAGTTGGCAAATGATTAAATTTATATTTGATGACTATTGTATGATAAAAATAATCTTTTAACAACTCATGATTATCGAACATATGGAGTTCTGCTGACTTCTACTTAGTTTTCTTAAATGTACATGTATAATTCTATTGTTATCATTCCTGTCCTTGGTGCTGAATTACTAACCCTTTACGCCCCTAATTTTTGTTAATTTTCAACTTTTGAAGGGGTTAATGATAAAGTTTTGGTGTATTTAACACTAAATAGTATTACCTGTACTTAATTACTAAACTCTGGTTAACCAGAAATGTATACTTCTTCTTTTAAATGATTGTCACAGTTAAAGTTGGCAAATGATGAAAGGGAAAAGACGACCCAAGCCCTGTGGCACTGGAGTGTGTGTCTCCAGTACAGAACCCTGCAGGCCTGGCTACACTACACGGCAGACAGGAGGAGGAGGGCGGACAGGATTGCCATCGCCATGGAGACCAGGAGGCGGAGACTGCTGAGGGAGGGCGTGGCCCAGTGGCTGGCTATGGCCACCGACATGGCCGACATGAGATCCAATATGGCGGCCCAGAGACAAGCCGAGGTATTTATTGATTGATTGATTCAGCTGTACAAAGGACAAGCTGTTTTTGAAAAAGAGTATGTATATACATGTACCTTGCTGAATGTACTCACCATCATCATACATATACTTACACACGTCTGTTAACCTTGCATTTTTTGGTTCAATCCAGGTAGCGTATGGTACATTCCAGATAGTGCGTAAATGTGCCATGAGATGGAGGGAGAAGACACTGGCTGGGCGACGGAATTTAGGTAAATCAGATATTTTTGTACTGATTTACTGAGTGTCCACTTCTCACCTTGAATATCCTGTATGCTATTATACATTTGGTGTGTACAAATAAAATACCTTTTGCACGGGTTTTAACCGTGTCTTACACAACTTTCACACAGCTCTCGATTGCAATTCAAAAACGATTTACATGAATTTTGCACCAGAAGTGCAGGACTAAAGACTGCATGTATAACTGGTAATCAACATTTCTAACTGTGCATTATCAATAATCACCAGTCCTATATAAATTATAATAATGATATATTATATTATATTACATGTAATTTGTTCAGTTTAGTGGGCAAGGTTATAGTCTTTCTTGTACATAACTCATGTAAGTTAAATGAGAATTGTGAAGTGATGATCACATTTACAACTAGAAATAGTATATCTACTAAATGTTTATAATATACGCATCTTCATTTTCTACAGATAAGGGGCTCAACAGAGGGGGTAAGACTGCACCTGTAGTTAAGGATGTTTCTTCTGTGACCAGACCTACCCCATCTGTAGCCTCCCCTGTAAGACCAATCCCTGCAGATGTTACAAGGGGTTTGCAGGTTGTTGACAGGTCAGTAAATAATAAATGTATCTTGAAATATTTTCTAAATATTAAATATGTTTTTAAGGTTACAGTAAATTTGAACTGCTGAGTACTTTTTGCAGCAATAATCATTTGTAACAGTCCTCGTGCAAGACAATCAAAGATTGCAGACTAAAAGACAAAAATAGGTAGGACGTATGACAATACTGTATGTCAAGTACAATGTATATTGGGAACTGCTGAATCACACACATATGCAGACAGAGACACACAGACAGATACAGGCAGATACAGACACATACCTACACATACATGTACCTCACATACATGTACGTGCATATGCACACACAATTACATCTACATACACACAGACACACACACAGAAGGAAACACACACACAGGCAGACTGACAAGCCCAAATGTGAGAATCAATTATTTTGACAGTGATATGAGAGTTAAAACAATCTGCACAAGGTGGGCCAGTGGCCTGTACATATATCTACAAGCATGTACTATATATATATATATATATAATAAGGCCAATTACCAATTTAATAGATAAATAAGTAAAATCGGTCCGGGCTAGCCGCCCGATTTGATGATGATGAATAAATAATTGTTGGTTCGCCTCTTCATTTTTTACTGATTTGCAAAAAAAAAAAGAAATTCTAGTTCTGAATCAACTCAAATATGCCAGCCTGATATTTTCCCCCAACAGTTGAGGAAAGTCCTTTTCTTCCGTGTTGTTAAAGTTTTTCCATCTATCAATGCGGGCTTATAAGTTCAAAATTCATTGTTTAACTATTAACCCATCCTTTTGTGTTGACTTCATGGCTCCTTTCGTAGCATTTGGGGCAATGATAGCATGCCTAGAAATGTTTTTATTTTTTTTGCCCTGTTGCTTCATGTTTTTTCTGAAAAAATCCGAGAGCCAACAAATGAAATTGGTGTGGCTAATAAATATATGGTCAAATACATTGTTTTTATCATGCAGGACGATGGCAGGACCTTATACTGGCAGGAGGGATAGACCCAGACCTCGACATCCAGACTTCCTGGCTGACTCACTCAAGAGGGAGGGACTTCTGCCTAAAGTACCCCGCAAGATGGACAGGTGGGGCTTCCACTGTGTACTGATAGTCAGGTTCTACTGTATATACTAGTATTGTTCTAGAAATACCACCAGTCCTTCATAATGTTAGGTAAGTGCAGGTACATGTAAGATTGAAACTGTGCAGGTACATTGTACATGTATTTCTGATGTCTACCTGCATCTCATTAACCTGCGCCCCTGTCCTTGCAAGTATACTAGCCTGTTTAAATTCATGATCATGTACATGTAAGGTTTATGTGGATTTTTATTTGCTGCATTGACTACCTATGTGTAAAAATAAATAATGGCAATGGTTTCAGAACAGTTTTTAGTATGATAATTACGCTACCTAAATTCTGAGATCTGCCTGGTTCCGGTAATTTTTATTGTTACTTACATCAATTCAGGCAGGTATGCAGAAAAAATATTTCAAGTGCTGTACATGCATGTACCTTTTGGTATTGACAAGGTATCTTACCTTAGTTTTTTCTGTGAGTTTGTGTGTATGCTTGTCCAGCAGAGTGGTTGGTTAGTCAGGTACTTGATTGATTGACAGGAAGGCTGTAAGTGGGTGATACATGGAGAAATTCAGGAAGGGGTTGACTATGTAGTAACCAATCAAATTGCATCATACAATCCCCCTCTACACCAGCTGCAATTAATACAAATGATTAACAGCTCTACTTTTCATATCACAGCAGGCCCATCCCTACACCATGCTACGCACCAGACCAAGATCTGTACCTACAACAACAGGGGAACAACATAGTACAAGTCCCTACTGATATTGCTGATCAGCTCACCAGCACAGATGAGACACCTCCACCAAAGAAACCACCAACTCTTCCCACCAGAGACCCTTCAATAAACGACAAGACATCAGGTTCATTTCAGACTCAAGCAAGAGTGACGGACACAAGGCGCTGTCCTGCTGACAAAGATCATGATCTTGAAAGCACTCCTAGTTCCAGACCAGGGCCTTTTCCTCCACAGTCACTCACAGGAATGACTGAACCTGAAAACGCAATCCAAAGAGAGAAGATGCCATCCAGTCCACCAAGAGGAGTCAAAGCAGTAGAAGAATATGAGCTCATTCCACCATCAGCATTCATGGTACCAAAGACCGACAAACAAGTTGCAAATCAAACAAGCCCCAAACAACTGCAAGGAAAGGATTCAACTCTGATGCCCCCAGCAGTGTTCACAAGTCCAGGAAAAGAGGACAGTGTGGAAGATGCTGAGACAAGACGGGTATCGTATACAGATGGACAGAACGAAACAGAGGAAAAAGGAGGAGACAGAAGTAGTCACCCACAAAATGGACAGAAAACTGTGCTGGAAGAAATGCTGCACATTAAGGAAGCCATGCAGAGGTACAAGGAAAACAGAAAAAGACTCAAGTAAGTAAGACTGAAAAGGTGTGTGTGGAACTTGAAATAAAGTTTAATCTTTCCTTTTCATAAGGATTATAATTACATGTGTAGCACTTGACTGCTTATTTTATAAGATCTGTAATTCAGTGATGATTGTAAAGTGTCAGTACTCTTTCATTTAACTTTGTTATGGAATGCAATAAATATAATGATTTACATAATAACAAAGCTATTTAAATTTCTGGAATCAAGTATAACAGATTTCAAGAGTCTAGATGCTAGAGACAGATTTGAGTATATCTTTTCATGTAATGATTCCCACAATGCGAAAATAGGTAGATATATAAAATACTGCATTGGTATCGGAAAATATACCTAAACTCATGAAACTTGATTGTAACACTTCAACAAAGACTTGTTGAAGTGCCCTTATTGTTTGAGTAATTAAGATATGTTGGGTTTTAGGATATGTTAGGTTAGACGATTTTAGACACTAAACAAGACTATTTCTTGAGAGGGGTGAAGGAAGCCATATACATCAGGGCCCATCACCCTACATTGAACCGCGACGGGGGTCAACATCATCTCCCAGATACCTTTGACCCAGTGTTGACGTCACACTTCAAAGAAGCCACGTGACAAGCTTCACTGGATCAGTCTACTGAGGAAGACCAGAGTGACTGGTCGAAAGCTCTAGGTGAGAGAATTTTTTGTGTTGGAACAAAAGTTTTAACTTTAAACACTTCTTTATTATTTGATTTCAGGAGGCTTGAGCAGCACTACAAGCAGCTGTCCTCCTGGTTGAAGCAGCAGCAGCATGTGGAGGGACAGGCTGACGAGGTCCTCCAGCAGGTCAGGCTGGAACTGCAGGAGGTAGGTTTTTCCAGGAAGTTGAATAGAAGGAAAGCAGACATTTTTTTTTCTTTTGGTAAACCTTAGGCCACACTAATTAAATTTGTTGGTTCTCTGATTTTTTTTAGAGGAAATATGAAGCGACAGAGCGAAAAAATAAAAACAGGACCAGGCATCCAATTATAGCCCCAAATGCTACACATGTACCATAGGAGCCATGATGTCAACAAAAAAGGCTGGTTAGTATTTAAGCTATGAATTTTGAACTAATAATCAAACCACTGCATAAAGAGATGAAAAAACTGTCACAACTAGGAAGAAAAGGACTTTCCTGAACTATTGAGTTGATTCAGAAGCAGAATCTCTTTTTTTGTTTTTTGCAAATCAGAAAAAAATGGAAGAGGCCAATCCGAGAACCAACAAATTAAATTGGTGTGGCCTTATCATATATGTCTATCTATGGACCTATTGTATTCAATCTGACAGTATGTATTTTTTTCGTGTGACATGTTTCACTACAGGGAATTGTATGGGACACTGACAGGAAGTGTACATGTAGGTCTAAGGTCCCAGAATGTGTCAATGGTCATCTCATTTCCTGCCTTAATATTTCCTGATATTGCAGCCTCCCTGACATATTATTTGATCATCACCATGTACAATGTGGATTTGGATGTTTTTACAATAATCAATGAAGAATAAGCAGCAAGAAACTTGTAATAAAAAGTTTTTAAAGTATATGTGCATTCTGAATACAGTTGACAATAAGATTCTGGATATAGAGCACTATTGATATTTTCATTCATTCATTCTTTATTTCAGGTAAAAACCCATATAACACATGTACAATACATCATTAAAATAATACAAAAAACTCTACAGACATTTAAAAAAAAACAGAAAGAAACCTTAAAGCATTAAAAATGGTAGGTCTTCCAAAAGAATGAATTCCTGTAAAAGGCATTGGAATGTGTTATAAGCGACGGATTGTTGCGTTGTTGGAGGAAAATAACCTTTTTAGAAAAGAATAACAAATTCTCCTCCTCCTGGTTTCAAATGTGTCAATATAGTTACAGACAAACATTTCACTCGCACTGCATATTGAATTAGAACTATTTCACCTCATATACATGTTTAGTGATGGACTTGTTTTTCTGTTCGCAGATTGAAACAGAGAAGAATGAATTAAGCACAAAACTCCAGGAAGACAGGCCTACTATTGAGACCATGACAGCCAGGGCACAGGACATACTTGCTGTGGAAGGGAATTAAGTTCATGCAGAATAGCTATCTTTTGCAGAGGGGAAACAAGTCAGCAAACCAAAGACGAAACCAAGGGGGTCTATGAATCTATTTTATTATCTCTTATATACATTTTTACATATTAATTATAGATGATACATCTTTACTGCCTTCTTATTAATACAAGAACTTTGTTGACGTAACAAAAGTACAGCGACTTTCGTAAGGTCTAAAACTAAATGTAGACATACAGACAAATAAATGGGTACAACGAAATTATCCTACGTACAAAACAATAGATGAGTCAACTTATACTACTTGTTCTAAGGTCTTAACATTCTTTGATATATTTACCTATTCGTACACAGTAAGGGTTATTACCTTCTAGGATGAAATTAAATTTATCTATATAATAGCATGAAATGTAACAATTTCTGTTGAGCAAGCGGAGAGAAGGTTGAACAGCTTTGTGCGTTTATCGTTATATTGTGGAAAATCCATCCTAAAATAGTTGTGTTCTGTTGTGCACTTTTATTGAAAAGACTCCAAGGTAATCTACATGTAGACTTGGCAGCTTAATTCTTGCTAACATTTGATGCAGCATTAAAGATACATCACTATTGAATAGTACATTAGATTTATGTGATTTTAAAACAGCTCACTGTCCAAAGTTTGAAACTTAGAATCCTAGAATTATAGTAGGTCTAGAATGTTACAGAATTACAGTCAAGCCTGCCAAAGAGACCACCTCTTCTGTCCATCGTGACCGCTTTTTCTCGGTCCCAAAAATTTTTCCCATTGACACAAGCATTAAGCAACCTGTTCAAGGTGACCACGTACCTGGCCAATGCGACCGCGACCACCCTGAGTTGGGTCCGCTCAAGGCCTGATACCTGCCCATGGTGACCTCATCATTTTCAATCATGTTGATTATTGATGAATAACTAATGAGAAATCATGGAGAAACCAGCCAGTTTTCCTTGACTGCTGGATGATGTTTTTGTTTGAGGTAAATTGTCCCATGTGCCACCCCCCTCACATGCATTTACTGCATTTGATAATAGAATATCTCGACTTGGAAACCATTTATGTCTCAGTCATGTTGTGAGGCGACCCTCTTCAAGGAGACCACCTGTCCTAGGTGACCACTTTTCTTAGGTCCCCTGGGTGGCCGGCTTGGACAGGTTTGACTGTACTGCTAACTACCATTGATGTGAAGACATCTACAAGGACAGGTTTATAAAATAATAGTGTGCAGGCATCTTTCTTGGTGTTTCCGCCTATTGTAATCCTGCTTTTGCCTCCAAGCTTCTCAAAGCAGTAGATCCTCGGAAGGACCTTTATCAACAGCCTCCTAACTTCTTACACTTGGATGATTCACTTCACGCCTATTCCAGGGAGCTAGTAACCATATACAGTTCCCTGTTACCAGGTGCTGAACAGAGGAGTATTTGGTAGTTGTGAAAAAAAATATGCCATCTCGTAGTAAAAGGGGCAAATTGCAAATGAAGAGAAACAATGAATGTAAATAATGCTGATGTAATGTAAATCCTATATATATTTTCCATAAAAGCACTAGTTTGCAGATCTGTAGTAGTCAGCAATGGTCTCGTAGGTCCACCATTTGTTTTGAACCACTGGTGCTGAAAGCCACCCTACGCAATGCCCCCCCCCTCCTCAGTTCGTAATAATATAAGCCGGGTGGACTGGGCATTTTCGCCTCAGTTGTCGCATAAATCGACCCCTAAAGGCAGGTCGAACAACTCTGCCTTATCTGGAGCCACATAATTGGCTCAAACACTTCCATTCGTCGGAAAATCCGTCATAATTCAGTCATTTTAACCGTGTTTACCTGAAAGCAGATGAGCGCAGAGCGACTTTTGGTGTTTTGAATCAGTTGCCGATATTTGTAGCCTGGTTACCAAACCTATTATAGCTCCCGAGTCCTAGCTACGATATTTGGCCATGAAGTTAACGCAATCATTTCTTCCAACCAATCAACAACGAGCAAACATAGTACGTGAACCAATCAGCACCAATAGCTCAGTCTCGCTGCAAAACGCAAACGTCACTAGAATATCTGACCAATCAGCATTAAGGATACGTATTTCAATGACGTAAATGTAAATTTACTACCTTCAGCGCCATGGATCAAAAGCGACTTCTAGCAGTCGTTGAAATTATTGCAGGAAAAAAAATTCTCAAGTACCTGCAATAATTACACGGGGTGCTAGAGGCCCTCGCTGACACGTGTACTGATGGTGCTCCTAGCTAGTTGCACCCCAAATTACTTGGGCGCGAGGAAGTAAACTTGGCAATGGAGGGCGTCGGTCTAGCCTGGAATGAAAAGATAAACAAACAGGCATACCGACAAACAGCCAACTATTTTGACCTTTCGATATAGATGCGTATATGAAGTGGAAGCAACAGTATATTTATTAGGGCTACTCTTCAAGCAGAGGTTGATGAGACAATTAAATCAATTAATTAAGATTATTACCTTTTTATATATCAAATCAAATCAACTATATATGCCACTTTTTTGTCGCTACCCCCACCAACTCTCCAAGTAGTGGTTGATGGGGCCGGGAAGATTGTTACCATTTCATATTTGTCCCGTTTTGTCGCTACTCCCACCAACTTGTTATAAAGTAGTAAACTGCTTGTTAGTAATAATAGTATGCCTGTTTGTTTATCTTTTCATTCCTGGCGAGACCAGCGCCTTTCAATGCCAAGTTTACTCCCTCACGCTCTCATTATTTGGGGTGTAATCCGTGTAATTATTGCAGGTACTTGAGGAAATTTTTCTCGCAATAATTTCAACGACTGCTAGAAGTCGCTTTTGATCCATGGCGCTGAAGGTCGTAAATTTACATTGAAATATGTATCCTTAATGCTGATTGGTCAGAATTCTCGTGACGTTTAGCGCTTTGAAACGAGGATGAGCCGTTGATGCTGATTGGTTTATGTATTATGTTTGCTCGTTGTTGATTGGTTGGAAGCAAAGATCGCGTTAACTTCATGCCCAAATATGGGCAACCGATTTGAAACACCAGAAGCCGCTCTACCGCATGGAAGAACGTTCTCTTGCGGCGTGTTGTGCGTGAATTCTCTCCAAAGTTTGGAGTGAATTTTCGGCTTGTTGTCAGCAAATTATTCATCAAAAGTGTACAGTATATCTCAGGAACGTTTCAGGGATGGATTTATGCGGTTCTTTGGATGTTTGAGCGAGAAAATGTGCAATTACCGGCAGGGTAAAGTTTGGACAAGAAACGAAACATGGCGGGAAGGACGGCGTGGTGTTGGAAGACCCCAAAGAAGACTCATTTTTTTCCGAGGTAAGACAAAAAACTATCTACCTAAATAAACTAACAACAAACCAGTAGCAACAGGCCAAGTTATATTTCGTTGTGTTAATCGTTATATTCCGTAAAAATTTGCGTTTGGAACGGTATTTTCACTAATAGGGCTTGTATTTTTGATAGGGAGTTTTTATTGAATGTCGTGGTTTGGGAGGCACTGAATGTATTTCTTCCGTGTTGAGTGGCATTGAAAAAAGCCAGAGGAGCAAATTTCGCTGCTAAAAACGGAACCCTTTTTTTAATATCCGCAGTTTGGTTCAGTGAAAACATTTTGGAATGTACCGCACGTGTGCATAATTAAATCCACTCAACTTTCCCGCCAAAAATGTCGCGTAAACAAGACTTCCTAAGTCTAAAATTAACTGGGTGCTTATATTATACACTTCTGAACACCCCAAAATTAAATCTACATGTACAAGTGAAAATAGTTTAATTTCGGTTTTGAGGTGTATCCTTGCTTTTAAATCAGAGGTTGTCACATTGGTATTTTACGGGATTTTATACTTCATAATTTGCCATTTCATGAAGCAGTCTCTGTGGATGCACTGATTTGGTTTTGAGGATGAACTATGCAATCTTGGTCCTGCATACCAATGAGGAATTTAACCTTGTGCATACATGTACCTGCACGCATACCATGTTTTTTTCTTTTAAACAACTTTATTCAGTATACAGGAAATCATACAAACAAGTCATATACACTGTACATAATAAACAGAGATAAAGTAAGGGAAGATAAAATAACCTCAGGTAATCATTCATAACAAAAGAAAGAGGTGTGTATATATATATCATTTAAACAAATTACTGGGTAGCATTCATTATTGTCATGTGATGTTTCAGTTTTACATTGGAAATATTTCATGTCAGGTTTTATATTTTTAATGAAGCAGCTGTATATGACATATTTAGCTATTAGGATACATTGCAGTAGAATAGGATCTGTGTGTGAAGTTTCTGGTATACAATATATAATTAGCTTCTCAGTTAAGGCTATGTCCTGCTGTATTTTGTTTTTCCCCCACCTTGTAAAATCTTTCCAGAAATATGTGACATAATGGCAGTGTATTAACAGATGTTCAATAGTGTTTGGAGTAGAATGTAGAAGGCTGGTTTCTACTTTATCCTACATCTGTGACATACATCATAATCATACAGTACAACTGTCTGGACTTCACGGTTATGAAAAGCTCTTCTCAGGCCACACCAATTTAATTTGTTGGTTCTCGGATTTGCGTCTTAATTTTTTTTCTGATTTGCAACAAACAAACAAAAACATTCAGATTCAACCCAAAAAATGCTCATATTTTGCCCCCAACAGTTCAGGAAATTCCATTTTTTTTCCTATTAGTACTAGTAGTTGTTACATTTTTCCATCTACCATTCTATCAAAACAGTGGTTTGATTAAAAGTTCAACTTAATGTTTATTATTAATAAGTATTAACCCGACATTTTGTGTAGACTTCATGGCTTACTACTATAGTAGCATTTGGAGCTATAATAGGATGCCTAGATCTGTATTTTTTTTTTGCCCTGTTGCTTCATATTTTTTTCTGAAAAATCCGAGAGCCAACAAATTAAATTAGTGTGGCCTAATAATCCTAACCTCTGTTTGGATTTGCTGGATACAGTTGCTGCATTTGCATGTTTCCTGTATTACCTGGTCCCTCAATGTGTAGTTTGCCATAAGGCCACACCAATTTAATTTGTTGTTTCTCGGATTTACCCTGTATATTTTTATTTTTTTCTGATTTGCAAAAAAAAAAAAAAAAATTACGTTTGGATCAACTGCAAATTGCTCAATGAAAGACATATTTTGGCCCCAACGGTTGAAAAAAAGTCATTTTCTTCTCAGTTATTAAAGTCTTTCAATGCAAAGGTTAAAAATCTATTGTTTTAAATTATAAACCAGCCTGGTATGTTCTTCATGGATAGTAACATTTCCGGCCTTCATGGGGCGCCTTGACGCTCTGTCCTCGAAGGTACTCTCTCTTTGATAAACTTTACTGTCATCCGCAAATATATTGATCTCACTTGAGATTACTTCTGGAAGGTCATTGATAAAAGCTACAACTAAGTGAACCAACACAGGTCCCAACACACTTCCTTGGTGAATACCGCAGCTTCTAACCTTCGCCCACAAAGAGTGTTCCTCATTCAGCATCACTATTTTTCGCCTCTGAAACAAGAAGTCCTATAATTACCCAACACCATGTAGATGTGGATGTAGATTCCTTCAGGCCAGGTAGGAGTTCTCTCCAGTTTGGGCCACTCTTGACTTTAGCCAACAGTCATCTCGGGTCGCATAGGATGATCTAGGGCTCTGTAGTTATATACTACTGGCTGTAGCCTCATATGGTTGTCAAACCTTGATTTAAAACAGTTCACACTGGGTGCTGTGATCACATCTTCAGTTGAGGCCACACCAAGTAAATTTTATGGATGGTGTCCTTTGGAGACCCTAAATCTAATGCGAGAGGGCGAAAAAAAAAAGAAGGGCCCTAAAAAACAAGATGCCTAGATTAGAAATATACTAAGAGACGACAAATGTTAGGACACAAATTGAATGAGGTGACACAGTGTAACAAGCAAGAAGTCTTTTATTCATCATCAAAACAGCAATAAATCAAGTGGAACAGTGGACAGTGAAAATTTTTTTTTTGGTATTGACAGGATGGTCCTGTCAATAGTGCAGATTTTCTGTTATTGATATACACTTTCAATATACATCAATAGACACTTTCTTCGCGTTACGGGTTTCACATCAATCTGGTGATTTGCGGCACTGTTGTGACTCTTTGGTCATAGTTACAGGAAGCGGAATTTCCTTTTTTTTTCCTAGGAACAGGCCAAAATCAATGCACGCGCGGACGTCATCCATAAAATTTACTTGGTGTGGCCTAATCCGTTCTACCAACATGCTGTTCTGTTAGTGAAAAAGTCAAGTCTTGTGTTCCTTTTTGCCGGCATCCTGTTTATTTTCAGGTGATGACCTCTTGTTCTTTTTTCTGTTGATATAGGTAGTAGACATTTTGTGTCATACAGGCCATGGGTGTACTTGTAGACATATAATCATGTCGCCCCTCAGTCTTCTGTAAACCAAAGTAGGGAGCTTGAGTATTCTGAGTCTGTCTTCGTATGGTAGTTCTTGTAAGCCAGGCCCTCTTTTGGTTGCTCGCTTCTGTACTTTTTTATATACAGTTTCCCTGTTATACTCCATAGGACTGTAACTTGTGGAGGAGGTGCTTATGAGGCACAGAATGGAACACCTTCTTTAAATCAAGGCATAAGACATCCACTGGGTCTCCACTTTGTAGAATTGTGACTTACTGTTCCGGGGAAGCACTAGTTTGCTCAGGTCTCCCATTTGTTTTGAACCACTGGCGCTGTCCTTGGTGCTGAAACCAATGTCACCCCCCTCCCTCCGTTCGTAATAATACTAGCCTGATAGACTGGACTTTTTTGCCTCTTCTTGTCACTAAGGAGCTTCAACAACGTCCCAACGTCTCAATAAAGACAGCTCAAACAACTCTGTGGCACATATGAGAGAACGTAATTGTTTCAAACACTTCAATTTGTTGGAAAATACTTCAGAACTGCAGTCATTTTGACCTTGTTTACATGCAAGTAAAGCGGTGCCTTTGTTTCAAATTCATTGCCCATATTTGGGCATGAAATCTAGGTCATCATAGCTCCTAACCAATCAACAACAAGCAAAAATTGCAACCTCTTCTTTGATCTCTAGACTCTAGTCCTGGCCCAAAGTCATTAAGAATTATCATTGTATCATTTATAATGTATAGCTAGTGTTGGTACTTTGTCTTTTTTTATGTGACTGCCATGTATCTGTTATGTGTGGCTTTTAATACAAGTAAACAATGCAATAAATAAACAAATCAATATATGAACCATTTTCCTTAACGGTGAAACAAAATTCATATGAAAGGAAGAATTATATATTTCAAATTTTTGTCTGTAGACAGTGGACAGTTGAGTGCATTCCTCATTTTCTAAAGTTTGCAATGTTGTTTTCAATTTTATACTTAAGATAGGTCTTTTTTAGCTTAGGCGGCACCAAAATAATTTGTTGAAGATTCGCCTCATAATTTTTCGATGATTCCCCCCGCCTCCTAGAAAATTCTGGTTCT
This sequence comes from Branchiostoma belcheri, assembly GCF_001625305.1. Lineage (NCBI taxonomy): Eukaryota > Metazoa > Chordata > Leptocardii > Amphioxiformes > Branchiostomatidae > Branchiostoma > Branchiostoma belcheri. Next base: position 956,495 of record NW_017804487.1, read on the forward strand.
GAATCAACTTAAAAAGGCTTATATTTTGCCCTCAACAGTTGAGGAAAGTCATTTTCTTCCTAGTCGCTACAGTTTTTCCATCAATCAATGCAGTGATTTGATTAAAAGTTCAACAAAATTCATTGTTTAAATATTAACCCAACCTTTTGTGTTGACTTCATGGCTTCTATCGTAGCATTTGGGGCTATAATAGGATTTTTTTTTGTCTTGTCGCTTCATATTTTTTCTGAAAGAAATCCGAGAACCAGCCAACTTAATTGGTGTGGCCTAAACATGCATTAAATGTTGGTTTACTAGACGCTGACGTAAATGAAACAAACCACTGCTAGATTTGGGCTTTTAGAATCTTTGTACATACATGTATCTTTGATTAGTTATGGGCATTAACGTAAGAAATAGTGTACGTTTTCCCTTTGACATTAAGTAAAATTGAAGAATTAAGAAACCATAAATTTTCGGCTGATCCCGTGGTTTATGGTGAGTTTGTCCCTTATGTTGGAACAAGTTTGAACTTTTCAACTATGGATTCTACCAACACAGATGCGCTTTCATTCCAAAACTTGTATGTTGTGTGAGATAATTTCTTGCAAGGCCGATCGCTAGTTTAAATACGCACTCTTGTCTACGAAGGCCCATAAGTACACTTAGTATTTTTTATTCCACTTTTATTTTCTATGGGTACTTTGTATTTTCTATGGGTACTTTGTATTTTCTATGGGTTACTTTTATTTTCTATGGGTACTTGTTTTTTTCTGTGTGTACTTTTATTTTCTATGGGTACTTTGTATTTTCTATGGGTACTTTGTATTTTCTATGGGTTACTTTTATTTTTTATGGGTACTTGTTTTTTTCTGTGTGTACTTTTATTTTCTATGGGTACTTTGTATTTTCTATGGGTTACTTTTATTTTCTATGGTTAATTTCATTTTCCATGGGCACTTTTATTTTCTATGCATATGGGTTACTTCCATTTTCTATGGGTACTTCTATTTTCTATGGACACTTTAATTTTCTATGAGTACTTGTTTTTTTCTGTGTGCACTTCGCGAAGTTTTTTTGTGGCTGGCGAAGCGACATTCATTTTGTTTTCATGTGGATGCTCCCATTTTTATTATGGGCGGTATATTTCTGTTTACCATTCTAGGCAACTAAATTTATTTTGCACCTATTAAAACATAATATACTTTACACTTTAAGAAAAGTTAGTTTGTTTTGCATGCAATGTTCCACACGTTTATTAATTAGGAGTATTAAATAGTGATTATTACATCCTGGCATAGATTATGTTAAAATATAGGTTTGCGGAAAAACCTGTCCACCAATCAGGCCAGGCCACCAGGCCAGTCCACCAGGCCAGGCTAGCCACTCCGATCCCCCCATTCATATCGATGATATGTAGCGTTTAGAATTAATTAATTTCATTAATTATCCCATGTTGAGATAAGTACGTCCACATGTTAAACGGATGATAGAATGGGACTGATTGTTGGTTCAGACTTGCGGGCAAAATACTGCCTCCAAAATTCAAACCGCATGGTCATGATGTAATTGTGGACAATGGACGCTACGGAAGAAGAGATTAACTTCCTTCTTACTTTTGAATACTTTTGATGACTAAAAACTTCAAAGGTTTAAACTTCGAAGATATAAAATACCTTGACAAGTTTTGTTTTTTTTTACACCTCCACTTATATTCGCTCCGGTACATTTCTTGCTATGTGCATATGTGGGGAAAACTCGGCAGACATTTTTAAATGTCCATTTAGCATGGACTCCTTACTGTGTGTGCATGGACTCCTTACTGTGTGTGCATGGACTCCTCACTGTGTGTTATCCGAATAAATCGGGCTCCTGGCGGCCGCCCAAAGGTTGTCGCGGGGGTCATTAACCTCCCGTACGCATACACATGCGTTGGGTGCAATTTGATGAATTCCGCTGCTTGGATGGCCTATCATACGCGAGGATATGAATGGGGGGATCGGAGTGGCTAGCCTGGCTAGCCTGGCCTGGTGGACTGGCCTGGTGGCCTGGCCTGATTGGTGGACAGGTTTTTCCGCAAACCTATATTTTAACATAATCTATGCCAGGATGTAATAATCACTATTTAATACTCCTAATTAATAAACGTGTGGAACATTGCATGCAAAACAAACTAATTTTTCTTAAAGTGTGAAGTATATTATGTTTTAATAGGTGCAAAATAAATTTAGTTGCCTAGAATGGTAAACAGAAATATACCGCCCATAATAAAAATGGGAGCATCCACATGAAAACAAAATGAATGTCGCTTCGCCAGCCACAAAAAAACTTCGCGAAGTACACACAGACGTGTCTGTAGGTACTCCGGTATGCTTACCTGGTGGGGTCTCAGTGATCTCGCCGGGTAGAGCGGTATTTTTATCGTCTTGTACGATTTATCGTTTTGTGCGCCCTTCATTGGGTTACTATTTTTTGTTTGGTTCGGTTTACCAATAAACAGGCCCATAGAAAATAAAAGTGTCCATAGAAAATAGAAGTACCCATAGAAAATGGAAGTAACCCATAGAAAATAAAAGTGCCCATGGAAAATGAAATTAACCATAGAAAATAAAAGTGACCCATAGAAAATAAAAGTACCCTTAGAAAATAAAAGTGACCCATAGAAAATAAAAGTACCCATAGAAAATAAAAGTAACCCATAGAAAATACAAAGTACCCATAGAAAATAAAAGTACACACAGAAAAAAACAAGTACCCATAGAAAATGAAGGTAACCCATAGAAAATACAAAGTACCCATAGAAAATACAAAGTACCCATAGAAAATAAAAGTGGAATAAAAAATACTAAGTGTACTTATGGGCCTTCGTACTTGTCTCTCTGTCTTCAAGATGTGGACCTAGGGCCAGCACTGTAGCAGGAGGAAGAGCCAGACTTTTCTGGGCCGAGCTGTGTGAAAGAAGATGGGGAGGTGTGAGTATGGTTTCTTTATTAACATGAGACAACACTCCACATGCCTTCAGGTGCACACACTTACACTGTCTCGCACTTCTCTCTTTTGCCCAGTTCACTCTACTGCAGGCTCTGCATCCCTTTTAGATTTGATAGTAGTAGGCGGCTTTAATTCCACAACAAGCATCACTGAAAAATTGAATTCCAGATTGCCACCACATTGTTGATTTGGACCATCTCACTTATTAATAAATTCTCGGAACACGTCTTTAATTGATTGAAATTGTCCTGTAAAGAAACGTTTGATTCCACGTTAACCACCTCAGTGATTAAAAAACTATTGTGTAGTTGAGTGTGGCCCAAATTGCCCCCAAACACTTTCTGGACATGTGGTTGATTGAAAGTTTCCCGTCAAAAAGAAGAGTCTAAGTGGCACCCTCACCTGGTTAATTAATTAGATTAAAGTTTTCACGCCAAAAAACTTAGTATATGGAGCACTCTAACCTTGAACTTGTGCCCTCCTCCCCACACTTCTATCACAACCTACACAGTATGTTAGTTACACTGTTCCAACACTTTGGACTTCTTTGGGCATGTAACTTCCCTGAACACGTAGTCACCACACTCTGCTACCCAAACACTTTGTTGATAAAGTGCAGTTTTTCCGCCACAACAACTTCAGAATCATAACCCGTTCTTCTGGTCAGTCAATTGCACTGGTATACTGATGTGTCGAAGCATCAATGTCTCCAGAAAGACATCCCGCGGGGAGTACACTTAGTGCATTGACCAACCAGGAGAGCGAGAGATTATTCTAAAGTCGTTGTGGCGGAAACTGCACTCGATCGACAAAGTGTTTGGGTACCAGTGTGTGGTGACTACGTGTTCGGAGAAGTTACATGCCCAAAGAAGTCCAAAGTGTTGGACCAGTGTAACTAATAACATACTGTATAAGTTGTGGTAGAAGTGTGGGGAGGGGCGCACAAGTTCAAGGTTAGAGTGCTCCATATACTAAGTTTTTTGGCGGGAAAACTTCAATCTAATTAATTAACCAGGTGAGGGTGCCAATTAGTTTTTTTTAACTTTGATAAGGAATCAGCAAAACAAAATTACCCCCATCATTCGCAAACAGACAAGATTTAAAGCGATGTCAGCTATATTTAAAACCTGCGGCCAAATTTTAAAACTAACACTGAAAGCTATCTGCCTGAACAGGCTACATTTTAAGTAGTAAGCTTTTACAGAATGTGTGCAGACAACTCAACCTCTCACAGTCTCTCTACATAACCTAAGTTTTTACCTGTGAAATGACTTTGAGGAGGCGTCTTTTTAGCTAATGACAACAACCATTCTGGGGCCGTCCTTGTCGCACAAATCTGATTTTTTTGCTGTGGCCATGTCCAGATTGTGCTCCCATTTATTAATCCAAAGTTCAGGGGTGCCAGAGTATACAGTGCAATTTTACGGAATACAGTGCAATCGTATTAGACTAAGTATACAGTGCAATTTTACGGAATACTGTAAGTGCAATCATATACAGTGCAATTTTACAGAATACAGTGCAATTATATAATTTAGTATACAGTGCAATTTTATGTAATACAGTGCAATCGTATTAGTATACAGCGCAATTTTACGGAATACAGTGCAATCGTATTAGACTAAGTATACAGTGCAATTTTACGGAATACTGTAAGTGCAATCATATACAGTGCAATTTTACAGAATACAGTGCAATTATGTAATTTAGTATACAGTGCAATTTTATGTAATACAGTGCAATCGTATTAGTATACAGTGCAATTTTACGGAATACAGTGCAATTTTACTAATGATGTTGAATCACGTGACTTGGACCAAGCTTTCCCTGCTTTCTCAGTTTCAAGATGGCGGACGCCGCTGACTCACATATTTTTGAGCAAATTTGAAATGATCCCTGTGTAGTAACAATTTTGCCCTGTGTGTAGTATGTAGTGATTTGACTAAAGGTCTATCTATGGGAAAGGTCCAAATTCGCTCGAAAAACGCAGAAAGACGTGAGTATGCTCCGTCAGCGGCGTCCCTGGAAAGCCAGGCCCGGGTTACTTCATAACAATGTCATTAGTAAAATTGCACTGTATTCCGTAAAATGGCACTGTATACTAATATGATTGCACTGTATTCTGTAAAATTGCACTGTATACTTAGTCTGGTAAAATTGCACTGTATACTCTGGCACCCCTGAAGTTTTATCAATCGAAGTTGACAGTTTCACTTCCGTCTTTTAAGCAAATGACCTCTTAACACCCTGCAATATATTCAGGCCATATATTTTAGCTATGACAAGACAGAGTACATGGCTGTTGTAGAACACTTTGTCTATCTCTATCCCCCCCGCCAGAACAAAAAGACTACAGAACTCTTTCCTTGACCAGTCAATCAGACTCTATAACCAGACTGTACAGATAGAGTCTCGCACAAGATAATGGACCTTGTAAATATCTGGGTTGTACACCTACTGTACTGTTTTTATAGTTGTTGTAAATATATAATTTTTTTTAAACATTTAATCTTGTAAATATCAACGCCATTCAGGCAACATTGTATGTCATGTTTGTCTGTTATATTTCATATCTTAAATAAAGAATTGAATTGAATTGAAATTGAATTGTTGGCAAGGACCTGGTAACTCGTGACCTGGACGTTAATGGTCACACCATCAAACCTGTTGATACGTTCGCATACCTTGGAAGTACTGTTGATAATGCTGCCACTATAATGACACAGAAATCAACAACAGAATAGCCAAATTTTCCAAAAATACTGGTGCGCTATACCCTCTGTTGAGAGATCGTAATATCCCAACAGACGTGAGAGTATACATTTACACTTATCTAGCATACTAAAGTCAATTTTGACATACGGCTGTGAAACATGGACCCTCACTGAAAGACGGAAAAGCATTCTCCAGGCAGCAGAAATGAGGGTATTACAGCTGATATATAGAGTCACAAAAAGAGACCACATAAGAAAAACTACCATCAGAGCTTCCCTAAAAGTTGAGCCAATCATCAACTACGTGGAAAAAAGCCAATTAAGATGGTTTGGTCATGTGAATAGAATGGCAGCCACGAGGGGCGTGAAACGACTATTCTGGAGTGGAAACCTCCTGGAAAAAGACCCCTTGGCAGACCCAGGATGAGATGGACTGATGGTCTCAATAAAATCCTGGCCAAAAGAACAAACATTTCCTTTGAAGAAGCCGAGAAGCTGTGCGGAAACCGTACAGCTTGGAGAACTCTGATCGCGACTCTCAACTGACAGACCAGTATTGGTCTACAGGCAATCGGGTGAGAAGAAGGTGAGAATATATTCAAGAAGCAAAAAACTTTTGGAAAGAGTTCTGTTACTGGTGGAAACGATGTACCAAACAGACCTAATCGTAGACGAGAAGATGATTATTTATGGTATAATTGACAACCCTTAAGCCATGTTAGTGCACTTGCACACTGTCTTCTTACCGCTAAATATTGTATATACACATGCTTCATAACAAATTGTAAACCAAAACTCTCAATTTTCAAGCACAGACTAAATCAAATTATAGAAGTAGAACACAATGAACAATGGGAACTTTTTATGTGATATCATTATATATAGACAATCCCCAGATAACGTTACCTTTAAAAAAAAATGTCCTTGATTGTTATGTATCATCCCACACGACTGTACATGTATGTCAACTATGTACCTCTTTTTAATGTAACGTTGTGAATATTAAATTAAGTTTGAAAAAAAAAATATTCAGGAGCTGGACCTTGCACAACTGGGCCAAAATCTACAACCACAAGTGATAAAGTTCAAATAGGTGTCTCCTGAATTCTTGTAAAGTTTCCGTGCTATACACACTTTTGATGAACTTTCTTTGGCAAAATATACGTCACAATATTTTGGCAAAAACGGTACAGTTTAAAATTGTGTACAGCACAGAAACGTTGCAAGAATTAGGAAGACACCTATTTTTTAAATTCTTTGTGGTGGTCAGGATTTTTAGCCCAGTTGCACAGTTGCAGGGCGGTAAGTGGTCATTTGCTTAAAAGACAGAAGTCAAAATTGTCAACTTAGATTTATAAAACTTCGGATCAATGAATTCACTTTAAACTCAGGAACTTAAACTCAGGATATAAATAGGAGCACAATCTGGACATTGACGAATAAAGCAAAAATTCAGATTCATGCGACAAGGACGGCCCCAGAATATGGTCATTTAGTGTCATTCACTAAAAAGGCACACCTCAATGGAAATCAACTGAGACTATATGATCCCCGTATTAATATAATCTTTTGCAGAGACCATAGGGACCTGGAAAGAAATCCTGCCCCACTGTCATGGCCATATCTGCTCAGACACTGGACTTTTATCAACCTCTAACTGCTAACTATCTACAGTTTAGTTATACCAAGATTGATTTTTAACCTCCCTCTACCAACACTATCTGTATCAAAAGTAGAAAGCAACGTTAGAGTAATTATAATCCTTGCGAAAAGACTAGTAGACATTTTTGTTTTGCTGATTCCTCCCTTTGAAACATCACACACAGGTTAGGCCACACCAATTTAATTTGTTGGTTCTCGGATTTTTTCAGAAAAAATATGAAGCGACAGGGCGAAAAAAAATAAAAATAAAAACAGGTCTAGGCATCCTATTGTAGGCTTAAATGCTACAAAATGAGCCATGATGTCAACACAAAAGGCTGGGTTAAAATTTAAACATTGAACTTTGAACTTCTAATCAAAACACTGCAATGATAGATGGGAAAACTGTAACAACTAGGAAGAAAAGGACTTTCCTCAACTGTTGGGGGGCAAAACATGAGCATTTTTCAGTTGATTCAGGACCAGAATCTAATTTTTTTTTTTTTGCAAATCAGAAAAAAACAAAGAGGCGAATCCGAGAACCAACAAATTAAATTGGTGTGGCCTTACCTGTAGTACATTTCACTCTACTGAAAGAAAGCACAACATAGCCTGTTTTCTGTATTTTCTGTAATAAAAGACATATTCCTAACAATCATTATGTGACCAAAGGACTTTCAAAAAAATCCACTCTTATCATTAGTTTTAAAAAAATTTGTGAATAACACGTATAATGGCGTTTCTGTATATTTCGTTAATATGAATAATCCTGCTTGTTGTTTAATTCCTTAGGTGACAACCAGAGACAAACGTATATAATTTTAGGTAAATCAGAGTTTAGATTTGTATGCTATTCGTGTGCTTTTTGCAAATACATAAATGCAAGCATATTGCAGTGGAAAAATATACTATTTTTTAATTAGCAAAGTACGTAAAATTACAATGTTTGTAATATACTTTTTTTTAGAGATTTAGAGCACCCGGGCTAGAAGTGGATATTATGATTCATCAAATAAAAAAGATTCTTTTTCCTTTGATCATGATCATGATCAGCACAAAAATTCATGTTTCAATAAATAATGTTTGGCATAATTCAAATTTGTAATCATATTTGACTGTGCTTGACTCTGAGTGCTTAAAAATTCCATTATTCATCTTTGAATGTTTCTTTTTTTTTTTCTTTTGAATTTATGAGTGCTTCACCATGTATACTAGTATTGTCATTTCTTCATACAAAGGACAATTTCTTTTTCAGAAAGGATTTTAAAAAGGACAAATCATGACACAGTTTTGTTGTTGTTTTGAACATTTCATATTCTGGACTTTCCTTGCTAAGTTTGCATTTTGTGCTGTCATATGTTCCAAATCATAGTATTTTAGAAATCAGAAAACATTTTTGCCAGATACCAACAAATGCCAAATCTTGACTGTGCATGTACATCTTCACCAGTAAACATTACAGCTAGAATTCATAATCATAATGAAATGTCTCTTCATTTTTGCAATTTTTAATGCTTTTATTTGCCTAAACATTGTTACTTTATTTGATTTTTTCCTATCACCGTGTAGATTGTCTTTTCTTAACATTTTCATTATTATGCTAAGCAATAATTATCAGTAATAGAAAATTCTTTAAAAGGGTGGATGTTGATTATGATGATGAGGATATCAGGGAAAACAGTTTGATCACAAATGCTGTTGAAAATATATCCCATTGCTATACAGAATGAAACAACAGGCAATCATTACAAGTGCTCTCCTCAATAGGAAAATGTACTGTTCTCTCCGTCATATTCGCAATTAAAGATTAGTCACAACCTTAAACTAAATATTAGTTACGAATGTGAACTCTTTCATGACAACAAATAGCTGGGAGGGACTAGCTGAGTTTCAACAATGGCATTTAGAATTAAAAATTCAGAGGATCGCAAACATGCCCTTTTCCAACATCTTTCATTGTTATTTTAAGAGTCTGCATGGGAGGTCCCGATCGCGCTTTGCATGCTAAATTCTGTAAGGCAGCGACCACGATCTACATTTCTTCAGGTTAGTTTCATGTAGATTATTTAAGTTGTTCAGCTTCAAATTATGCAAAATTGAAATAGCAAGGTGCAGAATGCTGCAAAGCAACGACCACGTATTACAGTTCACATTTTGTACTGGCTGGACGTTTTATCACACAGATGACAGTTTAATGGTGAATAGATTGATCAGACTTTCTTTTATGCATACCTAAAATAGCTGATTACGCTTTACGGCATGCAGACCCATTTTTGAAAGAGTTTACGAATAAAAGCCAACTCACAGTCGAGTCCGATGTTCTCTTCTTTTGTAGATAGGTGACAGGTAACAGGTCCCTCAGAAACACAGGCACATCTTCCTGGAATTCCATGATATTAAGACAGGAACACAGGATAGCTGACAGGTCCCACAGCACACACAGGAGACAGGTCCCACAATGTCAGCTATACATTAGCAGCATCTCATTTCATTTCATTTATTTCATTTATTTCGAAACCTTTTAGCCCCGAAGGGCTAATCTTCCAAGGCTCAAACATTATAGCAATTACAACATAGTGGAAACATTTAAAAATACATACATACATACATGTACACCACATTAACAATAAATACACATAGATATAAACAATTTAAAAGTGGCGAGCAAGGGTCAAGGATCAGGTGACACTACTACTGTTTGAAACGGCTTTCTTAAAACTGATAACATCGCACAGTGTCTTAACGTCAGATGGTAAACGATAGATGGTAGACGATAAACCGGACAGTGAGTGTGAGTGAGTGGTAGATCGTTCCAGAGCACGACTGCACGATACAGGAATGAGCGTTTTCTGCTGTTGGACTTAGGTATTGGTAATCTAAAGTTATGTGCGGAAGATCTGGTATTATGACTGTGAGATGCATGAACAGGCAAAAGGGAGTTGTAAATATTTTGTGGTTCGTGACTCGTGAGGATCTTAAAGAACATGACCAAAGTGCTTTTCAAGAATCTCTCTCTCACAGTCGGCCAACCAAGATCTAGATGCATGACATGCATCTCAAGCCTGGGGTGTGAAAGAAATACACATTCAGAAAATCACAGGCCAAATACATGTGTCTAACAATTACTTACAGAGCATCATCCATTGCAACATTTGTTTGAGTTCTAAAACCTGCTTTGGGTTAGGGGCAAGGTCTGAGTGGGGAAAATGAAGAACAGAGCAAAACTGCCTCAACATTCAATCAGAAGTAAACATATTAGGTAAACATAGAATATCATGACCATGGAAAAATCACATGAAGTACATCTCACATAAAATACCTCAGAACAGTCAACAACAACACACAGAATGCTATTCAAACATCTGATGAGTTCAACAGCATTCAAACACATCTCACATTGACTGAACATTATGGGAAACGATAACATGCATATAAAACAGTAAAAAAATTCAGGAAACAGATGAAGAAAAACATATGAGGGTCTTGATGGACAACAAACTCAACTTTCACGCAAATTATGCAGCAATACATGGAACTGATGGTGAGTTCAGCACCAAGGAGAGGATCACACTTATAATATTAACAAATGGGGGAGGGGGGCATCCACAACTTGGATGTACATGCATGTAAACACTTGCTGTGGCTGAAGGTATCCAGGAAAGCCAACCGAATGCTGGGGGGTAGTTAAAAGAGAGCTTTCCACAACCTTGACACAAGGACAATAACGTTACCACTGCTGTAAAAGTCCAATTTAGTTCGACCTAATCTGAAATATGCAAATGTCATATGGGGGCCTTATTCCTAAGCTGGATCAGCGGGAATGCATTGGAGAAGATGCAAAGAAGGGCCACCAAACTGCCAAGAATAGAGAAAGGGTAGTTTCTATTGGTGCTGCGTTTTCTACATCTGCGTCATGTACATCAGCATTGTAGCTCATTTTGTACCGCACAACAGCACACAACCAAGTTCTGTCACAGCCGCGACCTGATTGGTTTAATACTGTGGACAGGAATGATGATGATAGACACGTCACAACTAAATGTAAAGTAAACGCTCAATCTTATTCTAAAGAACCATTCTGATGATGAAATCCTACTGATATTGAAAATTCTACCCCAGAAGGAAGAATATTATCCGTAACGTCTACAGTACGACGCGATTTTTGACGGATGTTTCCATTTTCAGAACGCAGATCACAGGTTCATTCCTCCCATGCGTTCGAACGCCATGTTTACTCGTGTTGCCATGGACACGGGTTCGAATGCATTCTACACATTCGACAAGTTTCGTGCTCACGAACCAGGTGGGGAAGTTTCTCTCTCCCGTTTTAGGTGAAAAATATACCGAGACAAATCCTAGAAAAGTCGCAAATCTCAGTCATATGTTACGTGTGAGTGCTGCTTACATGTCGTTAAGGCTGATAGACCGCACAACGTGTTAAAATATCTGTCGAAATGAAGCACAAAAAGTTTGCACAGAGGGTTCTAAACAATCTAGTCATCGCAAGGTCACATAAGATTCCCTGGGTCATTATCGTTTGTACGGACATTTTACACGTACAGGAAGAAACTGTCCTAAACAGGTTATTGAGTTATCCTCCCTAAAGTACTTTTCAACAAATGCCCCTGCAGTTCCAGAGCAATCCGCTCGGGGACCCAAACTTATGTCACTTCTCCCCCAGCACAAGACTTACCTATCATCCAAATCTCGTGTCCCTAGTATGTCTAGATCAAGAGATATCAACCCGGACGTTCTGCTGCAGTACCATATCAAGCCGCCAGGGGGCCCAAAATCCAACTATTTCGAGGTCTCATCAAGACCTACAAGTACCCACCTACGAAATATCAAGACAATCCATTTAAGCCTTCTCGAGTTATCGTGTTTACAGACACACACGAACGCCTCTGAAAACGTAACCTTCTTGGCGAAGGTACGAATGTAATAAAACGAGCGTATCTAATGTATTGTCATGTTAGTTAAAGCGGACATATGAAAAGGCGCCCCCGAACGGCGGCTTTACTAAGTGCAGGTTTAAACACAGGGAATCGTCACCGGCGCAAATAATTCCCGCCATACTGTATTTTAGCTTCATTTCATTGCAACAAGTTCGGCCCAAATAGTCACGAGAACAAAGGACAATGTTAAATGCGACTCACCACCTTAAACCGACGTAGCTCGTCTTAAAAGACGAATTTTAACCACCGAGTTCTTCCCTGTCCAAGCATCGTGACTTGCCATCTTGCCCTGAGCAGCAACGTGGTCTTACCACCTGATACGGAATCACCATAATTTGCATTTTCTCAATTAAGTAATTATGTTAGATTGAACACCGGTGTGATCTTACCAGCTTAAGGCCGTGTTCATGTGAAGTCAGTGAAGGCGCTTTACATGTGGTTTACCCCGAAGCCGGTTACGTTTCAAGTGGCTCCATCCGAACGCTCCAAATCACATTGAAAGCGCCTCGATCCCAAACCACTTCTAGAGGTGGTTTAGAATCGGTTTTCCCGCATCGCGATTTGCGTCTGAACGCAATGTGATTTCAATGTAACTTCGCCTGGTCATGGATTACGGAGTGATATTTCTTTATTTATATGCAATACCAAATTTTACGTGGCAGCAACTTAAAGAGAAGTAATGGTCAAATAATGTGTCCGCTCTAGGACGAGCTTCACCGCCTCTGGCAGGACCACGTCGGCATTCGGCCGAGATACGCTGGGAGGGGGGCGCCAGCAAGCAGGTCGTTGACCTCTGACAATTATAACATGCTACCTTGCGTGTTTTCATCAACAACAGCTAATGTAGATTAGAATAATCATTATCGGGCACGGTTTGAGAGGAATGTATGGTGCACGTGGACCAGATGTGAGTTACCCGAGTCGAGGTTCAAGCGTTTCCGTGTGAACAAGGCTTAAGTGACGTAACGTCGCACCACAATGCTTCACGGTTTAGGTTACTTTTTTCGTCCTATAGCTAGGGACTACATCAGGGGATGTAACTAAGACCTGTCTATTTACTCTTTACAACGATCTGATGTGGAAGTATACTAGCAACAAAATTAAACATTTGATGTTAGATGGAAAGTATTGATCTTTGGCGACTAGGGAGCAGAAAAAGGTGGAAAACGCTGTGGTCCTTTCTTTTATTTCCTCGCGCATTGATACACGACGATGAAGTCAAGAACGTTGTAAAGCGTCACTCCGAAAGTGAAAGTTCGTTCTGCCAACTACAGCTGTACAAAATATAAGACTTGGTGACTGTAGCAAGACTGGACAAGAAAAAAAAACATTGCGGAGACCCTAACCCTAACGCACGGCGATGAAATGCCCAAACAACCCTGCCCTGGATTAAGGGGCCAAGGTACAAGGATGATGGCAAAACGCTGCGTCATGTCGCGCATTGATACACACTGCGATGAAGTCAAGAACACTGTAAAGCGTCAGTCCGAAACTGAAAGTTCGTTTTGCCAACTTGAAGAAAGTTTGGCTTCCAGATTTTCTTAATTTTCCAAGTTCCACAGTCGTAGCCATGAAGCCGTTAGGTTGGTTGTGTGTGGCTGTGGCCGCCGCTTTCCTGATGGTGCAGTCTTCGGGCCAGGAGACGGGGCGTGTCCGGGACCTGCAGGTCCAGTCTTCGGGCCAGGAGACGGGGCTTGTCCGGGATAAGTCCCGCCAGATCCGCACGGTCCCCGCCCCGCCCCAGGGCGAATGTGTGCACATTACGGGGGGTGGAACGTCTGGAGTTCACTTCTACGTCTGCTGTAACAACTGTGACGAGAGCGGCGGGAACCCTACATGTGACAGGGTAAGGACATGTTTAATATGTTGAATCCAGAACCAGGCTCAGGCACGGTTATTCGTAGGTAGTCCACGCGTATCCACTGAATAGCTGACGTCACTTGGACCGTAACCGCATTCGTTTTCAGTGAAACTACTAGTATACAGAACTGTCTGTCCCTGATCCTAACCTAGTCTCCACCAGACTTCTTTGC
>NW_017804487.1:970827-974664 GCF_001625305.1 Branchiostoma belcheri
TCTTGGCGGGGAGCTGGAGCTTCTCTGGCCGGCTACCTTCTCTGGACAATTAATACCCTTTTTAGGCCGATTTCTACGATTTATTCACCCCGCAAAAGAAGTCTGGTGGAGACTAATCCTAACCCATTCAAGCACTACTAAGAACTAGATATGCACGCTTCTGGATAATAATGTTCGACTTTTTTTAATGTCTGAAAGTCACGATTTCAATAAGATATTGGGTGAAGAACGCCCTTCTGTGATCTTCTTTGCGTTTATGTTTATAGGTCCGGCTGCGTTTCGCTATGCGCCTTTGTTATGGGTGTTTTTTTTGGCCACACCACGGGCATTGTGAATGGTACGGTCATATTATTGTCAACACCTTTAACCCTATTACGACGGGGGGGGGGGCATTTTGAGGCCCGTGCCCACTTTCATCTCAGATAGCGCCAAAACGGCTTTCGCTAGAAGCGTCAAATTTGGTGACTTTTCCTAAAAAGGCATCTGGCAACAATTTCATATTAATTACATGAATTCCTAATTTTTTGTGTTACCATGTTAACGGGCTTCTGACAGGCAGTTTTTGGAAAAATCAGTAATTTTGGTTCAAACCTTAAAATTTTCTAGGCTCTATGTTAAATTACACTTCCTTTTTAACATAAATAACATTTTATATAATTATATATAATTTTCCTCATTAAATATTCATAAATATGCTAATTTGATCACGCCATCGGTCAAAATCCTACATGGCGGACCATATATTTAGCTCTTGTGTAGCCATGGTTTTTTCACTAATTTTTCGTATCAACTCAGTGTTTTTTCACATAAAACGTTCATATGAGCATCTTTAGTCCATTTGCGTTGCGTTTTTAGGCTGTTTTTTGAAAAAAATGCAACTTTCAAACTTCAAGATTCCCGATCCAAGATGGCCGACAGCTTAATTATGCATGACATCATTTTATGACGACTTTTTTGGCCTCAGTGTTGTTGCCAGGGGCAACATAAGTCTTAGCAGACATTAATATTGTATTGTCAAAGTTTGGTTATATTCCTTTAAGTTTTACAGAAAAACAATTTTTGACGGTTTTACCCCAAAAAAGCATATAAATGACGTCATAATGGCGTCATATGACGTCATTATTAAACAAAAATTGTTGTTATGAACTAATTTTATTACATCTTTCTCTGAAAATTTGGTTGCCCTACGATAAGTGGTTGTTGAGTTTATTTAATGCCCCCGGAGAAGGAGATATCCTTCTGAGGGAACGTCTTCGTATGCGTGCGAGTGATTTGCGGATTTGTTTGATCGGTATATGATTAGTTTAACTTATAATTATTCGAGTCCAGGTGATGCGGTTATATGTTTAGGCCATCCCGACTTAATTCTATGGATGACATCCTATGAAGGCCCCCAAACTAGTTCGCGCGGGCGAATAAAAAAAATCCCAGCCAAAAATGCGACTAAACCACAGGAATACAATGTGAATTTGCGGCAATACATAGCGATGTAAACGACAATCCGGTATATGCTGGCTTCTTGCTGAGTTCTTGAGTCGGCGTTTCGGTAGCCTGGGTGCCCGGCTCCGTATTGTCGCTAACTACCATGGACTACGCAGACCTATAGCCAGGCTAGAGCCTCAAAGGACGTGATCTTTTTTTTTTCTTTTTTTTTTTAGAACAGGCGAAAACTAATGCGCGCGTGGATGTCATCCATAAAATTAAGTCGATATTGTTTTTGCTCTTCTTCAAACAAGTAAAGGCAATTACCTGAACCAGACGTCTGTCACCATGGTAACTAGTATTGGGTTACATTATGTTGCAATTTTATAGCAGGATCGATCCGGATTTCCGACATTTATCCAATGATTAGTCAACAGTATTGGTGCAAAAGGGTAACAATCCCATATGTTTCCAGACCACGTACCAGGGCGCGAGTGCCGGGCGGTACTGCGGACACTGCGGCGCCGACGAGGGGAACGGCAAGTGGGACCTCCATCACTTCAAATGTGGAGGCTGCGCTGGGCAAAGTCAGGTGCAGGAAACGTGAGTAAAAAGGAAGACCTACAATGTAGATTTATACCTTGTTCATATGAAACCACCCGAACCGCGATTCGGGTAACTCGCATTCCTCACATCTGGTCCACGTGCCATACATTCCTTTCAAACCGTGCCCGATCACGATTCTCCGAAAATGCATTCATTGTTGTTTGTTGAGAGCACGCAAGGTAGCGTGTTATTAATGTCAGAGGTCAACGACCTGCTTGCTGGTACCCCCCTCCCAGCGTATCTCGGCCGAATGCCGACGTGGTCCCGCCAGAGGCGGTGAAGCTCGCCCTAGAATAGACACATTATTCGACCATTACTGCTCTTGAAGTTCCTGCCACGTAAAATTTGGTATTGCATATGAATAAAGAAATATCACCCCTTAATCCATGACCAAGTGAAGTCGCATTGAAATCAAATTGCTTGAGTAACTGTTTTCTTGTGTATATGTTTTTGTTTATGACTATTCTGCAAATAATAACGTTGTTACAAATTTACAGGAACAGTGAAAATGTGACAGTCCATAGCAGATATTCTCTAGTTTAGTGACATTTCAGTAGTCTCCACCAGACTTCTTTTGCACAAGGCAAATGGAGCTTCTCTGGCCGGTTACCTTCTCTCGCCAATTAATACCCTTTTTAGGCCGATTTCTACGATTTATTCAGCCTGAAAAAGAAGTCTGGTGGAGGCTAACATTTCAGAATGTGCCGTCAGCTTGGTTTGTCAGAACTGACGTTGATTTACTGTTATTTTCAGGTGCAACAAGGAGTACGCCTGGGTTTTCCCTGGTACATGTTGGGTCTGGAGCTCATGCTTCAAAAACCGCTGTAAGAAACGCTTCCAACGGAAGGCCAGGTAAGCTACCACTAGCACCTTTTCCTTTTTGACATTTCATCAACTTTCAATGGTCTTTGCAAATGCCATTATTAGAATCTTTTTGTCCGCAATGTACCGGGTATACAGAGAATACATTTTTACACCTTTGTATGATTTTTTCGGTCATTGATTTAATTCTGTTGGCCAAATGGTCAGAAATTTGGCAAATGTTTTTTTTTTTACTCCTATGCCCTGGTATCAAAACCAAATTTGAAATGGAATATATAGGACATATGTCCACAGGACATTCACACTTTAACCCTATCTAGACCGGGCTTTTTTGAGCAAGATTTGACCGGGGGGGGGCTCTTTCGGCCCCCCCCTCATAACTCGCTAACGGTATGTCGTATGGCTACCAAATTTTCAGAGGATGGTGTACTAGTTAAAATTTATCATATCTACAATTTTGATGTCATTATGACGTAATATGACGTCATTATGACGTCATTAATGGGATTTTATTGGCCAAAACCGTTTAGATAGGCTATTCCCTGAAAACTAAATGGTATTCAACATAACTTTACCAAAAGTGTTTATGACAGAATATTAGAGTGTACTGTCTTATGTTGCCCATAGCAACACCGGTGACGTCATAAAATGACGTCATACATATTTAAGATATCCGCCATTTTGGATCATCAATGTTGAATTTTCAAAAATAGTTTTTTTTCGTGATAAAGCCTAAGATACATTGTAAACATACCAAAGACCTTCATTTAAACCTGTTTTGGAAAAAGAAATGGAAGTATTGATGAAATTTTAAGGAAAATAACTTGTATATACCTGTTCTAATGATATGGTCCGCCATCTTGGATTTTGGCCAATGACGTCATCAAATTAGCATAAATTATGCATATTTAATGATAAAATTTACATAAATTCATATGGGATGTTATTAATATTAGAAACCATGAGTAACTTGACATAAAACCCATA
>NW_017804487.1:974920-985902 GCF_001625305.1 Branchiostoma belcheri
AAGGCTTTATCACACCATATTCACCGAGAAAGGGCGGGCCATTAACGCTATTATCATATAGCCTATCAAAACTTACACAGTAAAGAGTGACACATTCCTGTATAACACATACAAACTTAAATAGAACATTTGTTCCATCTGGAGTCACCTGAGGTCACGGTCAAAGGCAGGGAACAGGTGTTCTTATGGGAGTCACCCGAGGTCATTGGAACACAACTCAAGTTATTTTTGGATTTTTTAGAACGGCGCGGTGTTCTATATGGGTCACCTGAAGTCATATGCGGGTGATTATTGGGTTGTTTAATGTATGGATTGGGATGAATAAAGACCCGGTTTTGACTCTATTTGTGACATAACGGCGTCATAAGGAATGTGAAATGGAGCATTCTGATTGGTCAACGTCACCCGGCTATATGATAATTCAATAATTCCATGTCTTGATTAGATCATAGACCCCCAAATTTTTTTGCCCTGCAGTGGCATAGTTACTTCTGCATTCGTTGCGTTTCGCTGCGGTGTGATGCGTTGCACGAGAAATACCCCCACATCGTACCTATACAGGGTACTGTATGTGCAGAACAGCAATTGTTGTGCTCCACATGACAATGGTTTGTTTTTATTTTGCCACCCTATGAAAGACCAAATTATTCAAAATTTGATACGGACAGCTTTCCGAGACTTTCGTAGGAGATATGGGAAAGGGTAATTTGGAGGCGTCAGTTTTACATGCCATTGGGCTGTTTTGGATGAGTCCATTTTGGACTTCGGGTCAAATTGGGAAATTCCATTTTGGAATGAGCTCGTTTTTGACAGATGTTATTTAGGAATTGCCCATTTTAGCACAAGTGTGATTTTGCATGAGGGAGGGATAGGAAGTAAAATATGCTGTATTTGCTTACAAATGTTGCCTTTCTAGTTATGATTATTTTCATTATTTGCTAGCAAAAGCAACATTTAGAGCACTAGCCACTGCACTAAGATTCTAACAGAATGCATTAATTTTCCTAACAAACGATGGAAAACAACATCTAAGTTCAGGTTTCTGTTTGATGAAAATGATCCCTTTCTTCAGGAGCCTTGACACTGATGCACCCTTCTGTGGTGACAACACCTGTGATCCAGGTGAGACTGACACCACCTGTCCGTACGACTGCTGCCCGGTGATCAACTCTGACATCTGTACGAGGAATAACGGCACGTGTCCCCCTGTGTGCTGCTCCAAGCCCGGTTGTTGTAAGACCTCCGGAAGCCCCACTGTAAAGGGTGACAGGGTGGTGGTCCTTGAAGCTATCAGTGTGGTGGCTTTTGCATTCACTGGCTTCAGCTGGCTTTTCAACTTTTGAAGAACAGATACCAAGCATCAGACCTTGCACAGAAATCAGTAAGGTTGTTTCTTAGTGCATTAAAGGCATGAGTGTTGCTCACAGATTGACTTTTCCACTTTAAATTTCTACATAAGGCCATGTTGATTTGATTTTATGGATGACATCCTCCGGGAGCCCCAAAACTGATGCGCGCGTGCGAATAAAAAAAAGTTTTGCAAAAAAAAAGTTGTTTTCATTATGAAATCTACGTGGTCATGAGGGTTGAACAAATGGGACAGAATATGGTTTGGCGAATAATCTAATCTTCAAGTTCATTTCCTTACAATTTCATCTTTTTCGTTTGATTTTGGCATTCTACGACATTGGTATAGTTTTTACTTATTTTTTTTGTAACTTACGGTATATTTTTGCTCATTTTGCAACTGTTTTGTACGATTTACAGTATGGTTGAAAACTTTTTTTTTTTTGGAAACGGCCGAAAATTCATGCGCGCGCGGATGTCATCCATATAATCAAATCAACATGGCCTAAATATATAATCCAGGCAACATACATGTACTTGTATTTTCCTCTTCTCAAAAACATGTTGTTCTGACAGGTTACATCTCAGACCATAATTGCTGTAATACTTGGCAAAATGATGGTAATACCCACATGTCACTACCAAATGGCAACCCAAACAAGGGAGGACAAGTGAGTTCCACGACTGATGATACAAATCCAATATATAGACTAACAGATAACATTGCACTACAATACTGTAGACAATAGTGTATATGAAGGAATTACCTTCTTTTGTTATGAAATAAGATGGATTTTTCCCGCTATGTTTGCATATTAATCTCCAAGCAGCTGCAGGGTCTGGCTCAGTGTTTCGGGTGGCTACAGAGGAAGACAACAGGAGAAAACAGAGACTGTAAAAAAGAAAGTATAGAAAGCCTTTTAGATAGAATACTCTGAAATATTGAGCCAGAGCCTGCAGGGAGAATGGTCAGGACAGTAGAGACCACAATGTAGAATCATAATACTCAAATAGATCAGACTTATGTATTTTTCACACTTCTGCGTTAAATAAAGCTTCTTCAAGCTGCACATGTGTTTTCTCTAATACTAATAATAATAGGAAATGATAACAGTAAGCATGCAGTAAAAATGACCATAAAGTAGCTCGCTATACAGATATAGGGAAGCTCTCAGGCCCTCATAAGACTCTGAATGTTGATAAATTATTGAGTTAACATGCAGCAAGTTAGTACTAGTGGTGTAAGGATCGCTTAACGTTCTGTATTTATAATTCATTTATCTGATAATTTATTCATTTCATCTTAGGACAGGCTGGATGGCCCATTCAGTCTGCAATAAATACTCCAAGGGGGCCCAACATGTTACAAGACAAGACATTTAACATAGTAAAAAAAAGGAGGGCAACATACATAAAAACATAAGAGTCCAATGAGTCATAGTCCTATACTCAAGCACATAGCCGTTCCATAGTCAAAACACAAAACGTAAGTGTGCAGGGAGATGTGCTGAGTTAAATCTCACGTCAACTTATAGACAGCCATTGGCTGTAGAGATAACGAACGGAAATACCGATCGTATAGATACGGTGTCAGTAAAAAAATGGGCGGGCCAATAACAGCAAACTGGCACTCAGCAAACTAGGGAAGACCTGGTACTTCCCTTCCAGCTTAACGCTGTAGTAGTAGTAGTAGTAGTGGTAGTAGTAGTAGTAGTAGTAGTAGTAGAATGGTTTATTTCACTAAGAAACGCAAACATACACAATACGCTTTGACAACTCTGTGGAGATAATGATCGAACTATTCGTCGAACATATAATAAGGAGTACGGAAAATAGTGCATGTTCGGACTTGTTCGGGTACGACCCGGAATCGAACCCGGGTCTCCCCGTTTCATAGTCCATCTATGTACCACTACACCACACGACGCCACTTTTAAAGGCACCAAATAGAACCACACCTGGACACGCCACGACTACAGCTGAAATAATCTCCCAGGGCATTTAAAAAAACCGGTCGAACACCAGCCGACAATGGCCCAACCTCCTGCTTAATTGGTAATTTTGTGCGCTTTCTAAACCACTCCCACATACCGGGTAGGGCATGCATTTCTGCATACCACACAGTCCTGCATAGAACACCGGCCACCAGGGAACGTTTTGAAACATCAAGAAGCTTCTTGGAAACATTCAGCTGGCGCAGCCAAATAGTAGCGACCTCACTGAACACCAGTCGACCACAGCCGATCTTAACCTCGGCCACTACCTACTCCTATTTGGTTGAGCGTCCGGCCAGTGTTCGGGAGGCCATATCCAATACTTGTGACTCGCTACATGCCGCTTTAACCCTACAGCAGGGGTTAGTGCAGTTTTCGTTTGACGTCCAGAGCCGAATAAGAACAACGACAGCAAACTTGGACATGGCGACAGCAACTTGTAACGCCCCAGACTCAGGAGGATCCAGTTTTGCAAAGACTTACCTGAAATCCGGAGCCGGTGTACTGTACGCTCTGCTGAACACAGCAGCCGTCGCCTTTGCGGCACAGTTCATGGCCTGGAGTAGCCAGGCAGGCATACCTGGGCTACAGCTGATCTTCCTCATCAAACTTGTACAGCTACTTGTTGTCCTCGTCGCCCTGCCCTTCTTTAGACCAAAGCTGACGACTGAAAACGGACGTCAAACTCTACTCTTGGTACTGTCGACAATTATTGAAAACCTTGGATCCGCCTTCTTGTACCTGTCATTTGCCTTTGTTGTCTCTGGGATCGCCTTTGGCATCATACGAGGATCGGTGCCCTTCGTCTCGGCCTGTATTGGATTCTTGTTCCTGAAGGAAACTGTGGGCGCCGTGGATTGTTTCGGAATCGTCTTCACTGTAGCCGGGGTGATAGTTGTCGCAGTCGGAATGATCACGGAGAACACTTCGTCCACGCGGCGTCTGACTACGTCCATTCTTCTTCCGCTCGCGACGACCTTTAGTAAAAGTTCAGGCATCGTCATCGCACGTTCGCTCATCGGTGTACAGAAGTTCTCCGTTCTAACCGTGCTCTTCTACGCCAACCTGGCAGGAGCGGTCGTGCTACTTGTGGTAACGTACACGACAGAGACCCCGCCAGTTTGGTCGATGTCCACACAGACTGTGGGTTATGTTATCGGATTGTGCCTGTGTGCCTGCTGCGGACAACTTGCAACAAGACTCGCACTGAAGACGGAAAAAGCGGGAATTACTGCGACCATCAAGACTTTTACCATACCCCTTGCGATGTTCTTGGACTACATCTTTCTCTCGGAGTTTCCAAGTCCGGTCAAGTTTGGCGGTGTTGTACTTATAGTGTTCGGTACCGGTGTAGTGGCGGTGTATACATGGTGGAGGCATCGCAAAGAGACTCTTCACAAAAATCTCATGGAGAGATTAAACTTTGGTAACTAAATCTGTGTAGTTTGCGGTGCAACTAAATCTCTAATAGTGCGCAATCAGTCTGATGTGTTCCTGTATCCAAACGTACATTGCGCCTATTGTCTTCATGGGGACTCCATGAAAATGTATTTGCTAACGCCGGGACACTATCGATGTGTTAAGCATGACGCCTTAACGAAAATAAGACTTGTTTGTTTGTTTGTTTGTTTATTCGCACATGTTAGAAAATAAATAGAAAGTTACGGAAAAGAAGAAACAATGTGTAGGAGGGGGTAGGAAGCCTTCAGGGCTTGTACAAGGCCCTCCTCCTTACTAACTTTATTAACAAATGATAGTCATGAAAGTAATATGATGATTGAAAATGAATTAACGGAAAATAAAGATATAACTAAGAAAACTAATACAAATAAATGATACTAATATAGTAATTGAAAATGAATCAATGGAAACATAAATGTTGATAGAAACATTGTCTTTTTTAGATATTTTTCTATCAAACTGTAGGGTGAATGTGGGAAATACTACACGTAGCAATATTCTAAAGTATAAGGCATTTGTTCTGGTTCTGTAGTTGTTTGATTGACTTAAACTCCCCGACACTGATAATGACGTTTAGTGTTTCAGTGTGCAATAAAAAGAACGGCTTGGCTCTTCTCAGGACTGTTTCACTGATTTTTTTTCTAAAGTCATCTATCTATGATATAGAGTACTTGGTTATAGACCCGCTGGCCAAACTGTTTACAACAATCCTGAACACCCGCCTCACCAACTTCTTAGACGAGCATGCACTTATCTCTCCGAACCAAGCAGGCTTTAGGAAAACTTTGGGACTAATGATAATCTCTTCGTTATCGATTCTCTAATTTATAAGTATACTAATAATAACAAACGTCTTTATGCATGTTTCGTCGACTTTAAAAAAGCCTTCGATTGTGTATGGCGCGAAGGTCTGCGATACAAACTACTCACCTCGGGAGTAGGCGGCAAATTTTACAGTCTTATAAAATCAATGTATTCTAACCAGCAAACATGCATCAAAACCTCCTCTGGTCTAACACCACCCTTCGTTACGGACAAAGGAGTGAGGCAGGGCTGTAACCTCAGCCCGACCCTATTTAACCTGTTCATAAATGATTTAGTCAAGATGTTAGATAGTCCAGAATGCGTTCCACCCTCCCTACATAATTTATTCATTTCCTGCTTGCTCTATGCAGATGATGTCGTAATTTTCTCGGAAACCAGGAAAGGACTCCAATGTGCTCTTGACAAACTAAACACTTTCTGTACAAAATGGAAACTCCAAGTTAACCTGAAAAAGACCAAAATTGTAATTTTTAACAAAACAGGGCGCATATACAGAAATACAAAATTCCTGCTCGGTTCAGAAAATATAGAAATTACTACGTCATACTGCTATCTAGGTCTGTTGTTGTCCTCATCTGGCAGTTTCTCACTAGCTAAGAAACAACTTGCTTTAAAAGCTCGCAAAGCTGTTTTTAGCATCAAATCTCTTATCCGCTCTCAAATCTCATTAAAAGCTTTACTAAGGATTTTCGACGTTTGCATCAAATCTATAATGTTATATGGTTGTGAAATCTGGGGAAAAGATTTTTCAAATGACAACTGTCCTATTGAAACTGTCCATAATCGCTTCTGTAAAAACATTCTTGGGGTACACAGAAACGCTAGCAACGGAGCATGCAAAGCAGAGCTCGTAGACTGTCACTAGACACAGACGTATCTGTACGCCTAGTCAAGTATTGGTTAAGACTGAGGCAACTAGACGCTAATACACATCCCCTACAAGTCGACGCTTTACTATCTCAAAAACATATGTTAATGCTTGGTCACAAAAAAATGTGCTACACCATGTTAAAGAAATACTTGACCGCAGTGGTTTCTCATATATCTGGCATAACGACAACGCCGATCTCGATAAGCAACACATATGTACATTACTTAGAAGTAGACTCTCTGACATGTATATCCAAACCTTTCTTTACAATCTCTCTGTTGATGTCGGTAAGCTAAGACTTTATAGACATCTGAAACCTGTATACACAATGGAACGTTATCTTCACATCAAAGACTTCGATGTTAGATCAGCCATATGTAAGCTTAGAGTTAGCGCTCATACATTAGAAATAGAAAAGGGTAGATACAAACAATTACCTGTTAACGACAGAATATGTAAATATTGTACAGGAAACGCAGTGGAGGATGAAATGCACTTTATTTGTCATTGCTCTCATTATAGCACCGAAAGAGATCAGTTATTTGAAATGGTCACCAAAATGTTCCCCAGCTTTATTCACCTTCCCAGCCTACAAAAAACTGCATTTCTATTAACACCTCCCAATTTATATATCTCGCAAAACGTCGGCCATTTCATACTCCACTGCACACGGAAAAGAAATCAAACCCAACAATAACTACAAATGTATATATAAAGTAGCATTAGCATCACTTATTATCATTCTACTGTTTACTGTTGTTATCATGTTCTTGCAATTAGCCCTCGGGCATGAA
Source organism: Branchiostoma belcheri (assembly GCF_001625305.1). Classification (NCBI taxonomy): domain Eukaryota; kingdom Metazoa; phylum Chordata; class Leptocardii; order Amphioxiformes; family Branchiostomatidae; genus Branchiostoma; species Branchiostoma belcheri. The sequence continues at coordinate 982,213 of NW_017804487.1, forward strand.
TTTGCAATAAACTTTCATTATTACAATATTACTGTGTTATTGGTTCGTACATAGTCATTACTTTAATGCTAAGTGACAGCAGTAAAGTTTTACCGCCACACCAGAAGCTTTGCGCACGTGTTTTCCAAAGAGTTGGAGCTACACTGGACACAGAGATGTGCCCTGCTGCTCCTCATGATCCTCCAGCCGCTCTTCTCACAAGAAAGACACCAGTCTTTCCCCGCAGTGTCAGGTGGGTCTTGGAGGGCACAAAAATGTACCTGTCGTGAAGGGAAAACAAAGCCTTATAGTCTGGTCATAGGTTTTGACATCTTCTAGAGGTGATATACCGTCACAGTTACCTGTTATGTCAACCTGAACAGTATTTACTGCAGAACTGTAAGATACCACAGCAATGCAATACATGGTACGATTGCTGAACCTGTAAAATAATTAGTCTCTTTCATTTCAATCTACTTAAGAATGTTTTTATGCTTCGTCAATTTTATCCTATTCGTAAATGTTTTTAAATATGGTTGAGATAATGGTTGAGATATTGTTTTAACGAAACTCATGGAAACAGCTCCCATGCAATTCAGCCTCTGGCTTCCAGGTGGGACTGTCAGTACGTATTGTATATATGTTAATATTTGAATAAACCATTATTATTATTATTATTATTATTATAACCCTTCAACAAATGTCCGGTCTAGGCAGTACAAAATCTGTAACACAGCACCTCTCTCCCAAAAAGTTGAGAAACTCAGGTGGTCTTTGTTTGAGCATATTCTCAGAATGCCACAAGGCACACCTAAACAAAAAGCCCTGGAATTTTCATTCCTAGGCCAAAATTGATACAAAGCTCGCAAAGGGAGACACTGCGTCAATCTGCTCAGCATGCTGAAGGGAGACGTGAAAAGCACATGGACAGGTCCTCCCACAATAAAACGTGACCTGTCACGCTGTAAATCACGAATGATTGACAGGAGTGGTGATTAATTATCCATACTGAAGGCACGTTATGGAATATTGCGAAACATGTTTCAGAGAAAGACACAAAATGGAATATTCCAAAACGTGACATGTGAGCTTGGGAAAGAGCTTGGGAAAGAGCTTCGACAACAGCAGTTTGTGTTGAGTTGCTGCTGCTTTGTTAAAACATTGCGAACTTTAAGATTATTGTTAGACTTTTAGATGAACATCTTTAGTCCATTTGCGTTGCATTTTGAGGCTGTTTCTTGAAAAATAAAATGCAATTTTCAAAATTCAAGATGTCCGATCCAAGATGGCCGACAGCTTAATTATACATGACGTTATTAATGACATTTTGACGTCAGTGTTATCAGGGGCAACATAAGTATTAGAAGACATAAATATTCTATCATAAATTAGACACATTTTGTTGAAGTTTTTTTACGGAAAATCAATTTTTTAACGGTTTTACCCGAAGAAAATCATACAAATGATGTCCTAACGACGTCATATGAGCTCATAATTGCACAAAAGTTGTTTTTATGAATTTTAATTCATAAAAACAAATTTAATTCATAACAACTAATTTTCAGAGAATGATGTTGTAATGAAATTGAAATATTATTACTACATCATTTTCTGAAAATTTGGTGGCCCTACGATAAATGGTTGCTGAGTAACAGCCTCAGACTGTCTAAGTATGCCCCCCCCCCCCCAAAAAAAAAAGCCTGGTCTGAACAGGGTTAAATCCCATTTGAACCTGATTAATTGCCACGCAGTTTTAAGAAATTCCTTCAAAAGCTAAAACAGCCACAAATGCACTGTACTAATCGTTTTGTTTCACCAAAACATACAGTTCAACAACCTTAATATTTCCTACTTACTAGTCATTTGCTACATCATAATATTAGTCTGCTCTTCAGGAAGCATGGTTCTGCGCAGCTCTTGTACAATAACAAACCCTAATACGGCAATCGCTGTATACATAAACAACATCATGAAGCTATTAGTCTGGTAAATAAATAAGTGCGTACAGACGCCGCCACAGCGAGCGGTGTAAACCTTGTTACGTACCAAATATCATTGTTAAAACGGAGGAAAGAAGTGCTTAGCTGACTGACAGCTCGACTATCAGATGATACAGATCTCCTGACCAAGTACACGTCAGGTAAGTGACAAATAGTTTCTCGGGTGAAAGGTCTGGATGCGATCGAACAGGATGCATGGAAGTGGCGGTGTGAGGGGGGATGCAGGCATGTTGTTCTTGTTCCTCTTCATGTGTACCTGTGCAGCTTCAAATGGCCTGAGCTTTCCTCAGTGTAAGGTAGCTGGTTGGCAAGTGTGTGTGCCTTGGGGCAAGATGGGGCAGAGGACAACGTCTGGCACTTGTGTCATGTGTGAGGTCCCAAAAGAGAGTGTTGCTTATGCAAGCCCATTCCCGTTCATTGCTGGGGCCCAGCATGTTGCAATAAGAGGGCACCCATTCCACGTCCTGTCGCAAAAGAGCCTGGCCCCGCTTGAGCATTCTGTGGTCCTCATTTTGGCCTTGATAGATGGAAAGATCACTGATGTGGAGAACAACACCTTCTCCGGGCTACCCAGTCTCGAATCACTGTCCCTAGATTCTAACAGGTTGACAAAAGTCAAGGAGACATGGTTCATTGGCTTGAAGAAGCTCCGCATGCTGACTTTGTCCAACAACCACATCAAGCAGATAGAGCCAGGAAGCTTCGCCAGCCTAACCCGTCTACTTTGCTTGGATCTAGAGAACAACCTGTTGCAGGCTGTAGACCCTGCCTGGCTCTTTGGACTGAAAAGTATCATTATCATGAATCTGGGTTTGAATGAAATCAAAAGCATTTCCCCGAGGTCGTTCCAACACATACAGCTGACCTGGTTAGATCTGACTGGTACTGATCTATCCTGTTTGGATGGAGCTGTGTTCCTGGAACAGTCCAGGTTATCACAGCTCCATGTCAGCAGCGGTATTCTGTCATCTGTCCATGATGCAAAGCCACATGGAATGATGTGGAGCCTACAGCGGTTCTTCAATGCCATGAGAGGGTCAACAGCATTGGTTGTCGTGGTGCCCAGGTTTCTCTTCTGCGTCAGCCACAATGGGGTAGCCCCTGGATTCTCGTTGTGGTGGATGTTTGACTCATCTGACAGTTTGCCTCATCATCGCATTGTGCGCCCATACGCGTGTGATATTTCCGATCGTCCTCTAAGCATGATCTCCATCCAGACCCCTGTAGTTGTCCTGGCTACTAACCACTCTCTGACAGACAAACTGGAGACCAACACGCTTGAGCAGTGCAGGCAGGTGTGGGAGTACAATGGAGGGGTTGCATTGGGTCTAGTGAGAAGGTCAATCTTCCGACTGATTTCCTTGTCCACAGGGAACTCGAGCTTTGAAGGTGTTGGCATGTCGTTTGCCCAGACACAAGACACGAACACACTCACCACCACAGAGTCTGGGTACAGTCAAACACCCACGCCCCATACAAACGCCAAACATGACAATGCAAAGAACATCACCTGCATTCTGCTCACCAAGGATGAACACACAGCACTGTTCTTCACCACTTCCCAGAACCAACGTCAGACAACGGCAACCACTCACAGAACAAACACTGACCACTCCATCAGCCTAACACACTACACTGAACATACAGGGAAAGACTACACATCTTCAGAAATGGTAGGCACCTCTACACTGCAGGAGACAACTGAACCTGG
>NW_017804487.1:985922-1002170 GCF_001625305.1 Branchiostoma belcheri
TTTGCCCAGACACAAGACACGAACACACTCACCACCACAGAGTCTGGGTACAGTCAAACACCCACGCCCCATACAAACGCCAAACATGACAATGCAAAGAACATCACCTGCATTCTGCTCACCAAGGATGAACACACAGCACTGTTCTTCACCACTTCCCAGAACCAACGTCAGACAACGGCAACCACTCACAGAACAAACACTGACCACTCCATCAGCCTAACACACTACACTGAACATACAGGGAAAGACTACACATCTTCAGAAATGGTAGGCACCTCTACACTGCAGGAGACAACTGAACCTGGACCTGGACCAGAGGTGCCTCCGGCAACAGATCATGTTCTCATATCTGTTGTCGTTGTTTCGGCAGTAGTCGGCCTGGTCTTGTCGTCCCTTGTAGTGTTGGTTTTGAAGTTGTGCTCCACAGGGACAAGCGAGGATGAGATGGACAGTGACGATGCACACGTTTGGACCATCCCGCCTGGGGTTACCTTCCCCGGCTTGCTGAGGTCTGCTTCCCTCCCTGCACGTTCAGGCAAGATGGCGTCGGATGACGCAGTTTCCTGTAGGTCATTGCCCGCTGTCCTGCATTCCATCGAACCTACTTACAGCCAGATCCCAGATGACGTAGCCTTGGCCCATAGACCTCTGCCTGGCCTGCCGCACGTGTACTGCGAGATCCCAGAAGGCGCACTCCCCAGTGTGGTCCGGTCTGCGTCAGTTCCTGCGTGCACTCGCGAGAGCGCCGCAGACGATTCGGCGTCCTGTAGGTCATTGCCGGTTGTTCTCTTCTCCATTGAGCCCACCTACAATCAGATCCCTGATCACATGGCCGCTGCCCAGCGCCCCCTGCCGGCTCTCCCGAGCACAGCCTGGGAGATGCCAGAACACGGAGCCGCTACACAGCGCCCCCTGCCTGTCTCACACCATACCTACAGTGAGATCCCAGACGACGAGGAGAGCGGCCCCATGCCTTTCTACGCTGACGCTGCACAAGCTTCGCTTCATGTTGTCACAAACAGAGGACAGGTTCGACGGGCCTTCCGGGATGTCACAACTGCTTCCAACAGACACCTGTCTGGAAGATCCATACCCGCATATGGATCAGCTGAACAGACCAACGCCCAGCACAATACCTTATATAGAAAGACCCTCGATGCCCAGGACATAAGAGCCCGTAGAAATCTGAGGACAGGTTTGGTATCCCATTCTACCCACCAAAGTTTGAAGACGTTCGTCCACGTCACAGATGCGATTCTGTCAAGAGGTCAGGAGGTCACAGAGGCCCATATCGCCTTCCTCACACACCCTCAGCCTGGTGGCCATTGGCCTTGGGAGATCCCAGGGGGCGGTTCCCGTATCACACCACGGCGGGTGTCCCTCCCCACCGTCACACTACCTAACACTTACTGGCCTTGGGAGATCCACGGGGAGGGAACACATATCACACAACGGCGAGCCTCTCTCCCCACCGTCACACTACCTAACACCTACTGGCCTTGGGAGATCCCAGGGAGGGAACACGTAACACACCACGGCGTGCGTCCCTCCCCACCGTCACACTACCTAACACTTACTGGCCTTGGGAGATCCCAGGGGAGGGAACACATATCACACCACGGCGTGCCTCTCTCCCCACCGTCACACTACCTAACACCTACTGGCCTTGGGAGATCCCAGGGGAGGGAACGCGTAACACACCACGGCGTGCTCCCCTCTCCACCGTCACACTACCTAACACCTACTGGCCATGGGAGATCCCAGGAGAGGGAACCTGTAACACACCACGGCGTGCGTCTCTCCCCACCGTCACACTACCTAACACCTACTGGCCTTGGGAGATCCCAGGGGAGGGAACACCTAACACACCACGGCGTGCGTCCCTCCCCACCGTCACACTACCTAACACTTACTGGCCATGGGAGATCCCACGGGGAGGGAACACATATCACACAACGGCGTGCCTCTCTCCCCACCGTCACACTACCTAACACTTACTGGCCTTGGGAGATCCCAGGGGAGGGAACACGTAACACACCACGGCGTGCTCCCCTCCCCACCGTCACACTACCTAACACTTACCGGCCTTGGGAGATCCCAGGGGAGGGAACACATAACACACAACGGCGTGCCTCTCTCCCCACCGTCACACTACCTAACACCTACTGGCCATGGGAGATCCCAGGGGAGGGAACACGTAACACACCACGGCGTGCGTCCCTCCCCACCGTCACACTACCTAACACCTACTGGCCATGGGAGATCCACGGGGAGGTAACCCGTAACACATCACGGCGTTCGGCCCTCTCCATCGTCACACTACCTAACACCTACTGGCCATGGGAGATCCCAGGGGAGGGAACACGTAACACACCACGGCGTGCTCCCCTCCCCGCCGTCACACTACCTAACACCTACTGGCTTTGGGAGATCCCAGGAGAGGGAACCCGTAACACACCACGGCGTGCGTCTCTCCCCACCGTCACACTACCTAACACCTACTGGCCTTGGGAGATCCCAGGGGAGGGAACGCGTAACACACCACGGCGTGCTCCCCTCTCCACCGTCACACTACCTAACACCGTACTGGCCATGGGAGATCCCAGGGGAGGGAACCCGTAACACACCACGGCGTGCTCCACTCCCCACCGTCACACTACCTAACACCTACTGGCCATGGGAGATCCACGGGGAAGGAACCCAAAACACACCACGACGTTCGGCCCTCCCCACCGTTACACTACCTAACACCTACTGGCCATGGGAGATCCCAGAGGAGGGAACCAATTAAAAACACACCACGGCGTGCACTGCTCCCCACCGTCACACTACCTAACACCTACTGGCCTTGGGAGATCCCAGGGGAGGGAACTCAAAACACACCTCGGCGTGCGTCCCTCCTCTTCTCCCTCACAGTGTCCGACACCTAGGGACACAAAAAAAACGCTTCACCCTCCACCAATCACGTAACAATTCTAACCACCTACGTTATCATTTCAGAGTGCAGAAATTAGTTTCAAACAGACCTAAAACCTTTTTAAAGGTAAAAAAACTTACATCGTTTTCAAAGATACAAACCACCACGTTGATAATGAAGACAATGTCTTTTGTCTCACATCCACAAATTTGAGATATTAGAAATGTAAATTACCGCACGTCAAAGTGACTTTTAGCCCATTTTATCTCATTTTACTCATGAAATATTACAATAAATCATCACCAAAAATTGTCTTAGTCAATTTTTTAAATAATTTTCATTTTTCAGACAACAAGTGTTTCTACAAAATCATAACGATTGAGCCCTGGTAAGGCTATACAATTTTAAATATAACATCTGAATTCTGGGGCGTTATTCAGCGCATTTCCACAAGCAATTTTTTCTTTGCTACATTTTGTAAAACAGGTGGACGTATCAAAACATCATCACTACCAGGTGCATGAATGTAAAAATTCTGTAAAAATGGTGCAAAATTAGAAGAAAAGTGATATAATGTGAATATCCGACTAGAAACACAAAATGGGATTTTTTTCGAAAATGTGAATTGTCAAATGGCATTATATGTGATATGTGAAATTATGTGACCCTTTTAAAATTTGATTCGATCAATTTAGTAAAATCAGACCACCCTTAAGCGTGACCAAAAAAATGTGAATGTAAAATGTGAAAATATGTAAAGGAATATAAAGGGGCTTAAGCCGAAAATTGCAAGGAGTTAGATGTGAAATTATGTGAAGTCCAAATCACATTGTTTTTCACATTACAGATCAGAATGTTATTCTTTGTGAAAGTGTTTCACATAATTTCACATTTTTCTATATCCAGGCTGATTATGTGATCTTATGTGAAACATTTCTTACATGTAACAGATACTATAATTTTCAGTGTATAAAGGATAAAGGTACCTTTTGCAGGACTGAAATCGAAAAAAAAAACAGCATTAATTTTCCTAGGCGTTATTCACACATTCAAGTATAAACACTATGCTGAAAATGACAAGAGAAAACAGAAAAAAACAATTTTAAATTTGTCAAATTGAACTTTTTGATGAACGTATTGCTGACTGGTATACTTTGAGTAACATTTAATGAAAAAAAGACATAAGGATATACTATTTAAATTTTCTAAAAATGTACATAGTCTCAAGAAAAAAAAACATTCGGCAGTCGAAGTGATATCAATTTGAGTCTCTTGTTTTCTGAGGCAGAAATACTCAAAAACTCTGAATTGTGTATTAGTGTACATGTACAGCTCATTGAACCAGTATTATGGGCCTTTATTTTTGACATGTTTCTGGCACTTGAAACACACAAGAAAACGTTGATGATGAATAATCAACGTAACAAGCAGCTTTTAGCGGTGGCATGACAAGGTCATTTTGCATTTTTTTTTGTGATGCCACCCGTAAATCTGCTTGGAGATTAACATGTGCACTTATATTAAGCTTGAGTACAGTAGACATGTGCGTCATCAATTGCTAGAGATACATCTACATGTATGTATCTAAATTATTTTGTAATTTCTTTCAAACCGTGCGTGTGTATTCTAAGTAAAGATTAGGTTGGAGGGTGTGTTAGAGAGGTTTTGATTTGGCCCCTTGTTGGGCTTTCAGACCGCCAGGACTTGTATACCTAACTAGATGCGATAATGAATGAATGAAGACCTTTATTGTACATTTTTGCCACACTTGGCTAAGTACAGGTCACAACAAAACAAGATGAAGGGACAATTGACGGATACAAAAGAAACTAACTATTGTCGTTTTTCAGTTACAGTAGAAATAATGTATCAGATATGTTTTTTGATTGATGGTTCGTTTAGTTGCATTAGGAATATAAATTTTTCTACAGTCCTCTAGTGTATGAAATCAGGGATTATGCACACGGAAGCTGACCTTTAAAAACGCGTACGTTACCAGGATTTTTTAGTGTTTTTTTTTTGCCAGGTGTTTGGATGTAAAACATTTACTTACGCCCGGAGCCAAATTAAATTCCATTGCCTGTAGCACCCGGATATAAATATGTACAAGCAGTAGGGCGATACGTGACAGCAGCAACCAGTCCAATGGTGGAAGTATTTATAATATGTATTATATAATATTTGTGAAAGCAATTGTAGGGAAAGACCTTCGAAGTATAAAAGTTTCTAACATTAAACCTATGAACTGTGACTGTCAAACCAACAGTACTGAAACCAAGGGTAAAATGACGCCATGTTGCGGACAAGTTGCAGAAACTTGATATCATTTAACCCTACCTAGACCGGGGGGGGGCTAAAAGTGCCCGCGGCAACTTTGATGTCAACTAGCGTCTGAACGGCTAGCCGTAGAACGACCAAACTTGGTGACTTTTCCTAAAATATTGTTGGCAACAATTCCTTATCATTGGAATAAAATAATAATTTTTTGTGTTGCCATGGCAACGGGTTTCTGACAGGCATTTTTTGCTAAATTTAGTACTTTTTGTTTCAACAATAGAATTTTATGGCTTGTATGTCAAGTTACTCATGGTTTCTAATATTAATAACATCCCATATAATTGTATGTAAATTTTATCATTAAATATGCATAATTTATGCTAATTTGATGACGTCATTGGCCAAAATCCAAGATGGCGGACCATATCATTAGAACAGGTATATATAGGTTATTTTCATTAAAATTTCATCAATACTTCCATTTCTTTTTCCAAAAAAGATTTAAATGAAGGTCTTTAGTATGTTTACAATGTATTTTAGGCTTTATCATGAAAAAGAACTATTTTTGAAAATTCAAGATTCATGATCCAAGATGGCGGATATCTTAAATATGCGGGACGTCATTTTATGACGTCACCGGTGTTGCTATGGGCAACATAAGACTTAGTACACCACAATATTCTGTCATAAACACTTTTGGTACAGTTATGTTGAAAACCATTTAGTTTTCAGGGAAAAACCTATTAAGACGGTTTTGGCCAATAAAATCACATTAATGACGTCATAATGACGTCATATTACGTCATAACGACATAAAAATTGTAGATATGATAAATTTTCACTACTACACCATTCTCTGAAAATTTGGTGGTCATACGACATACCGTTCGCGAGTTCTTAGGGGGGGGTCAAAAGACCCCCCCCGGTCCCCCCATGTCAAAAAAAGCCCGGTCTAGGTAGGGTTAAGCTTCAACTCAACTTTCATCATACATATTGAATGTACAATAATTCCACATAGAACCTAAGAAATCAGCAGGCATATTGTGATGGACTGAATGGCTGATGTCTACGGAAAATCCCGAGAATCCCAGTCTACCCATGCGATCCAGATCAGGAGGACAGTAATCCCGTAAAGAAACTACGTCCCTTCTGAAGACATTTTCGTGTACAACTTGGTGAAAAACTGTCAGTAACTGAACGTCGGGACGTGTGGCGAAGCGGTAACGTGTTCGGCTCGGAACCAAGAGGTCCCGGGTTCGAACTCTACCTTGTCCTCGATCTTGTGACCTTTACACGACCTCACTTCACTCAGGTGTAAATGAGCATGCCAGAATGATCATTATCATGATCGTGGGCATTAAGAAGAAAACCAACTCACGACGAGTTATGTTCAACAATGCATGTATCTTTCGTGAAGCACAGAGTTGATGTGGTATGCTCTACATACATATTCATACTACATTGTAAGCAATCTACTCCCAAGGACTGGAACTCTCTCATACGGGACTACACATGTACAGCGGCTCTCCCGGTTATGCAGCAAGGACGTTTTTACCACATCTCGTATACGGGTGTCGGCACACTGGAATGTCGAGAACAGTATACAACCTACAAGGCCATCTACATACTCTATAGTCTCCAGGCAAAGGAATGGATACTTCTTATACTGAGGCTCTGACATGTCACAGTTCACGGTCCCTTTTCTTTTTGACTTTATCTAGCTGTCCTCTTTTTGGCCGCCTTATCAAAATATATCTTATCCTTTTTGTCGAAGTTAACTTTACAACAAACGTAAACCTCCATTGGACTGGTGGCTCCACGGAACCACTATTATTGTATGTTTTTCCAATCACTGGGCCATGCCGTCTCTTTGGACAAAGTTAGTATACTGGACACTGAACAGGAATACTTTCTAAGAGGCATTAAGGAGGCCATATTTTTCAGAGCACTTCAGCCTTCACTTAATAGAGATGGTGGACGATATAAACTCCCTGGCACTTTTGCTTAATTGCTCACATCAAGTATCAGTAAAGTATCGTGTGAATAAGGTCACGTGTATGTAACCGTAACTCTCGCGAGATCACGTTGTGAAGTGAGTGGTCATTAATTATCCTGATGAAGGCGACAGTGGTCGCTGAAAATTTGATCTCTGTAAATTGTGTGTTGTACTAAAGTTCAACGTTTTACTACGATTAGTATATGTTCATGATAGTATGTGTTCCTGTGCATGCAGCTGTGCACACAGACAATCTGCAAGGTGACTTCTACCAATTTCTATCTGTTTTGTTTCTTCTTCGATCGTATTCACCGTAACGTCAGATGACAAGATGTACCAACTATGAAGCCAAACGCATGTTTACTGCTCACTTCTATTACGTCTAAGCACACTGAACTGATTTTCATGCTATTAAAAATCATAAGAGACCACATGCTGAATTTGTCACCTTCAATTGACTTCAAGTATAAGATAATTGAATAAGTATTTACACATCGTTAAATATATCAAATAATATACATATATATTACCTAAGTATCAAACCATATACAAATATTTAGTTAGCTTGTTAGTTTATGGATTTCTTGCTTTCATCATTATCGTGAATCTAGCATAGTTCTGTGTCTCACTGGCTACCTTAAGGCCAGAGACGTGGGCAGACAGTACAATTACCTTTGCCCATAGAGGGTTATGGGCATAACAAAAATGATGAAAATACGTTGCTCCAATCTGGACTTATTGGCTTTAAAAGTTTTTACCAGAAACGAACCTGCAGTTCCAGAACAAGCTGCTAGGGGGACCAAACTCACGTCATTTATTCCTGACAGGATAAGATATCTGTCACTAAAAATCAAGACCATACCATGTTCAGGACAAAAGATACAAAAACCGGAAGTTCTGCTGCAGTACCAAGGTCATTCACCAGGAGGCCCATATTAGACCTTGACCTTCGTCTTTCTAAGACTTACCAGCATACCAAATATCATTACAATCCATAAAGGCGTTCTGAAGTTATGCTGACTACAAATGTGCGGAAACACACATGTACACACACACACACACATACACACACACACAGACACACAGGCGCTAGGAGGTAACAAGGAACTATAATCGAACTACAAACTCTACTGCGCAACGCAACTGTGGTGTCTGCCCAGGATATAGCATGGAGTTGAATACAGGAAATGAGAAGATCTTTATGAGACCTTTGACCTCACTTTTTGAAAGTGTCCCCTAAAAGCCCAGCTAGGGAAATAACTACGAAAACACAAGCAGACACTCAATGAACAAAACCACCATGCACGGAGGTAGAAATGAGGTTAAAATTGCATCAAACGTATACACCGGACGATCATAATCATCAGTGGGCTACAGAGCAGTTGATCACACATCTATTCCACGACAGACAGTGGTGATATAGATACAGGATGAGAGGATATACAGAAAGATATAGATACATAGGTTGGTACAATTAATGCACTTAAAACAATGAAATAATTTCCTTCCGATTGTATTACGAGAAGGTTTTTATGCATACCTCCGTAGTCATTCATACTAAAGAAATGGGTCTACACAAAACTAACTGATTCTGAAAGGTTTTTTTGGAGGAAGTACCAAGGGTTTTACGAGACGACGTTTCGATGACCGAACCAAGTAACAGTGCACTGTGAACCATGTAACACCTTTAGTGCACTATGCACCAAGTAACATCTAGCGTCAGTGCACAGCAAACCAGATGAAGATAACAGACGGTCATCGAAACGTCGGTTCGTGCAAAATAAATGGTTGTGATCAAAGAACTTTGCTATTCGTTTACCAACCTGATTAAATTATTTACGGGGATAAGCAGGGCAGTCTACGATATGAATATTTAGGTAGCCCTCAATAGAAAGGACCCATGGACTAAGCACACCGAAATACAATAAAACAATTTCCGTTCATGAATATGTTAATGATTTGTGAGGACTTCAATCATGTAACTTGAACCTCGGTGCCTTGCTAAGGTCTGGGTGATCTCAATTGAAAGTCTATTCATGATGCCTGGGATACATGTACAGCACCCAGTATTTTGTAGGGGTGTGTGAAATGCTTTCTTCCCAGCCCAATGGCCGGTTAAAAATAACGACATTGTTACAAATAGTTAGAAATATTTTGGCATTCTGATTAGAACGTCATAAATATTCCAAATGAATTGCAACACCGGGTAAATGACGCTCATTCCAGAAAAAAATGTAGCAAATATACCATTAACAGCACTGTGCAGCAGCGGCCTCTACTGACCGACTTGCAAAGTGCACCCTGTTCTCTGATTGGGTGACGCGTTCAGCACCAAGGACAAGACCACGTTTCAACTTTCTTGAGCCTCAGACAAGACGTGACATGTGTTCTCTCGTCGAGATATTGACATTTCCAAGCGTTATAATATGTTTGTCTATAATCATATCTCTCCTCCACAAAACTCGTGGTAGAAGTGACAGAGAAAGACAAGAAAATCCAACTAAATCCATCCACAAGGTTGGACTTGGGGTCACCAAGCTTGGTCAAGATGGTAAACGCACCATGTTACATGACTATGATGATTTCCATATCAGACAGCATCCGCGGAGAAAAGAATATAACATGGAAGAAAACGATGGTAAACAACAAATACAACGACAAATAACGCCCTTTATTGTTCAAACTAAGCTGCAAAAAGTTGGCAAATCTCTAACAGCTACCTCTAGCTTACAAAACTTGAGGAAAAAACCACTCGATGAACTAATAACTAACATGTATTACAAATACTTAAACAAGAACACTACATGTACAAAATGTATTTATTTATTTATTTATTTATTGAAATTGCGACGAGGACAATACAATGTGGACACAAGGCAGCTAATCAGCTGATGGCGTGACCACATACATAGAATATACATACATACATACAATATGCATGTCAAACAGCAAATACAATTGAATAACAAGAAAGAGCTAAGAATCATGTACATCTATATACAAAAATAGCTAGGATTAGAAAGGTGCTAAGGCATGTAAATACCGTAAAAACTAGAACTTAGTACAATATGGAAAAGCAGAGGATCAGCCGGAAGTAAATCTTTTTGTAGATGTTATAAACGTGTGAAGTGCATCTGAAAGTTGCTTATTGATAATAGGGTCATGGTCTGGTGAACCTTGAAGTAGGAGGGAAACGGTGGGACGTTGTTGGACAAGTCGTTCAACATCTGCAGTAAGTCTGCTGCGATGGTCAGAGTATAGGGGGCAATGTAATAAGTAGTGCTGGACTGTTTCAGAAGAAGAACCGCAGACACATGCTTTGCCCTTGATCTTCATCTTGTATAGTGTACTGTTCAGTTGGCACCAGCCCACGCGTAACCTGGTAGTGCGTATGTTGTTCGGTCTTGAGCCTAGAGTACGGTACATCTGATGATGCCTCGTGGTCAACAGGTGCTTTTTACTCGCTCTCTTGAAAGCAGCAAGGTTGTTGGCGTCTCTGACTGTCTGGGGTAGCTGGTTCCAAAGTGAAGATGTATGTGGAATAAAGCTGGTTTTATAAACCTGAGTCCGACAGCGAGGAACACAAAGGTGAGTATTGTTGCGTAGTTGTATACGTGTAAACTGGGAGCCCCTTGTTGGTGGAGTAAGCGACTGTAGGTGTGGAGGTACGAGGCCTTTCGTCATCCTGTACATGATGGTGAGTGAGTTGTATTGTCGTCTAGAGGATAAAGTATCCCATTCTAGCTCCTGCAGTAGGTTTGAGTAAGGTGTACCCTTCATCGCCCCTGTGACGAGACAACAGGCATGGTATTGAACCTGTTCCAGCATCTTGCTTGCTGTGTTGTTTAGGTCTCCCAGGAGCGCTGCAGCGTACTCCAGCTTAGGTCGTACTAGGGCAAAGTATGCTGTCTCCAGCGCTTGCCTACCCAGTTTGCCCATAACCTTGCGCAGGACACCTAGTACTTTCCTACTTTTGCTTGTTGTCACTTGTACGTGTTCTGTCCATGTGAGAGTCTGGTGGATGGTTACACCCAGGTGGCTATATGAGGACACTTGCTCCACTAACTTCCCATGTAAGTAGATAGGCGGCAGCAGGGCGTTTTTTCGGCCAGATTTGACGCAGACCACCTTACACTTATCAGGGTGGAGTGTAAGGCCCCAATCCGAAAACCAAGTTGACACCAGTTGTAAATCAGCATTGATTGAAACTGCCACTTCCTGAGATGTCTTAGCTGAATTATACAAAGATGTGTCATCAGCAAAGCAATTTAACGCTGACCTACACGGGAGACTCATCAGATCGTTTAAGTACACGAGAAATAACAGAGGTCCGAGTATGCTGCCTTGGGGGACACCTGCTGCTGTTTTCCCCCAGGATGAGGTGATACCGTTTATAACGACTCTTTGTTGTCTTCCTGTCAAGTAGCTGTCGAACCAGTGCAGTAGGGGCCCTCCCACACCGTAGCGGGTCAGCTTGTATGTCAACCCCTGGTGCCAGACTGTATCGAAGGCCCGTCTTACATCGAGAAAGACGACTGCTGTGCAGGAGATGTCAGGGTCGTCTATCGACCTGGCCCAGTCATTTACCATTCTGATTTCCATACAAAATGTAGTTGACTAAGTTGTCTAACAGACAGATAATGACACCTTGAAGTAAAACAAAACGTGGCCTACCATGTAACTATTGTCTCAATACTACACTGCTGGTTTTACACACGGCTTCTAGATTTAATCAACAGGCTACGGAGCATACATCGACCGTCATATAAAATCACAGCTATTTTTAACTTTACAGAGGGGTCGTTCACTACACTACTGATAAAAAAAAAACTGTTTCGTTGGCAAAAGAATAACACAATGAGATCAAACAGTAACCTTTACAGACATAGGTTGGCTTTCTCTGGTGTGAGTTGGCACTCTGACGAAAGTTTCTTGTTGCATTTTTACGACATGTACGGTTTCTTTAGACTCTGTGAGCCTGCACATGTTTCATTAAATGGCTTCGTCTGGTGAACTGGCTGCCACACTCTCCACATCTGTACGGTTTCTCACCGGTGTGAGTCCGTATGTGTCTCTTTAGATCTGACAGTGCACTGAACGGGCGGCTGCACTCCTCACACGTGTACGGTTTCTCACCCGTGTGAGTCCGCATGTGTCTCCTCATATTACGCACGTCAGTGAACTGTTTACTGCACTCTTCACACCTGTACGGTTTCTCACCCGTGTGAGTCCGCATGTGTGTCCTCAGACTACCCAGCTGACTGAACTGTCCGCCACACTCTTCACATCTGTAGGGTTTCTCACCAGTGTCCGCATGTGTCTGTTCAGACTACCCAGCTCACTGAACGACCGGCTGCACTCCTCACACTTGTACGGTTTCTCACCGGTGTGAGTCCGCATGTGAGCCGTTAGACTCAAAAGATGGCTGAAGGTTTTGTCACATTTCTCACACCGGTAAGGTTTCTCCCCTGTGTGAGTCCGCATGTGTCGCTTCAGGCGACTCAGGTAACAGAACTCCTTGCCACACTCGCCACACTTGTGGATGCGCATATAATCCTGCCCTCCGCGCCAGTTCCCTCCTCTTTTTTCATGTGGAATTCAGCTGTCGACATGTTGATCACACCTACAGGAATAATATAAAATTCAACATCAGAGATTTGATTTTGATTAGCGAACAAATGGGTACCTAAGGGTGCTCCGATTTTGCACAGATAATTATATTTGAGGGATAAAATACGAACAAGAGCTAACATAGGAAACATGAAAACCTACAAACAATCAAACCTTCTAGTACCTAGCTACAACACCATCAACTTACAAGTTAACAACATCTTCTGATTCTGGTTTCATACTGACGCATCAACTTAAAATGCATGGCTTGGCATGCTAATGATTCAAAAGACCAGTTTAGCAGAAACAGTAGTAATAAAAACGTAATAGTCTAAATGAAGGAACAAATAAAGTCATTCACCCACAGATTTAAAATGGAGCCTACAGATAGATGCCACATGGTAGTCAAGAAAATACTAGTACTGAAAATTCGACACTTACCAACTTGAAGATGCACAGGAGCTCCAAAGTACTGCACGATTTTTTCACGACGACACAGATCCTCACAACTCTACAGTCAGTACTGACAGAAACAGAGCAGTCAGGGACGCGTTGATATACTGAGTGGGTGGATAAAACCGGTCCGGTAAGTTTTACTTGATTATGAAACAATTGAATATACATTGTTTCATGTGCTGATTTGCATTGGAGAAATCAGACAATATCATTAGATAAAAAGACAATGACCGACAATAATGATTAAGACAACAACATTTTTTCGTCTTTTAAATTATTGCTGAAACTGAGATCAAAGGAACGATTTGCCAAAAAGCCAATATGTCTTGATTGGTGTAATCTTTCAGAGCAGTGCATAATTTTCTTCCCGTGTGATGTTACTAGCAGGGGGTTTGGAGACTTTCAGGGTGGTAGCTACTTTGGTGCGCAAGGCTTCAGCTTGTCTCTGCATGTGGTAAACGTGCTTGAACCTCAATGCCTTGCTAAGGTCTGCGTGATCTCAATTGAAAATAAAGCACCTTGTATTTTGTAAGGGGTGTGTGAAGTGCTTCCTTCCTAGCCCGATGACCGGTTAAAAATAGCGGTATTGTTACAAACATTTAGAAATATTTTGGAATTCCGATTAGAACGTCATAACAATAACAAAACCGGGGACGCTTATTCCAGAAGAAATGAGCACATTTAATTTAAGCTTTCCTCCATGCCATGCCGTGAGCAGCATTGTGCAGCAGCGGCCTCTATTGACCGATTTGCACCCTGTTCTCAGGATCAGGACAGGACCATACTTCAGGTTTCTTGAACCTCAGACAAGACGTGACATATGTTCTCTTGTCGAGATATAAACATTTCCAAGCCTTACCAGTTAGTGATAAAAAGTGTTGATGAAATAACTGGTAAAGATATACAGGCTTCTATATACTATACACTGTATATATGTACTAAAACATATCTATCCATCACTTTTCCACATGTGTTCTGTTGTGTCAAACAAAACGACTACAATACATGGAACTGATGGTGAGTTCAGTGCCAAGGAGACGTCCATACTTAAGCAACAGGAAGTAAATTTAGAGATGACATCCTCCGCAGACTCGAAATCTAATGCGATAGCGCGAAAAAATAAGGCAGGCCAAAAAACAAGGTTCCTACATTCTCAAATTTCGACATCATAAACTTTGTTAAACAAGAAATGATACCTACATTGTGCTATGCTTACTGTCAACTATTACAACATATATTTTAAACTTAAAAAGTTTTTAATCATTCTACAAATGGTATTGATTAAATGAACATCACATAATCATAAAAGGAATGAAATGCATCACTGCATCAAAGTAAAAGCGAAACAATACATCAGAGCCATGTCTTGTCTCCCCTCTTCATATTTATCTGCCATCCACGTTCCGACATGGCACCAGACTTCTTTGCCCATTTCGTCAGGGGGCAACATACGATAGACAGAACTCTACAGAGACATAGACTGATTTGGTCTGTCAATTCAATATTATAGTTTAGAGGTAATCCACTGCTCATTTACAGCCAAAAACAGTTACATGTATATTATTACTAGGCATGAAATTGTGACAAAAATGTTCCAAGAAATGGCAGTAGATGTTAATATTTAAACATATTTCTTCATTTTTTTACCGCCCTGAAATTGAATTGTATGAGTTAAAGGCATCCAGTGCAGTTTTTAGGGCATGGAAACCCGTTTTTTTCAAAGCCAATATTCTAGCCATTTATCTACCTACTGAGTTAAAACCACACTATCCAAATGTATATTGACCCTAGTGGAGCAAAAATTCCCAAATTTTTGACGGTAAATGGATACTGGAAGGGCCCTGGGCTGATTTTTAGGGTACCACCCATAAAATAAAGGACTCATCTTGGGCCTTGTTTCTGCAGTTTTAAAAGCCCAATCTATGAAAATGAGTACTGACTCAAATGTGCCAATGCGAAGCAGTATGTGTGAATATCACAAAGATTGCCTTATTCAGAATAGTTCCAGTTTTGCTGCCCCGAATTCGCATTGGATGCCGCGGGAAATTTCAAACTTGGGCCACCCTCTTCTTGACAATCTTCTTGGCGGGCTGCATGAGGAGGTCCAGGTCGGCCAGCAGGTCCTCCCGCAGCCGCCGGAACAGCGCCTCCTGGCGGAGCCAGCAGACAGTGAACATCAGCGCGAGACCAAAGATGGTCTCTCCCAGGACGGTGATGGTGGGTCCGTACTTGTTAAAGACGTTTGATGAATCAGATGTTGATGTAGTTTGGCCATTTCCGTTCTTGCTGACCGGCTTCAAGCTGATGCCTGGCAGGTCGTCGAGCCAGAACAGGGGCCAGACCAGAATCAGAAGCGCCAGGCAAACGGTGACGATGGTCATAGCTGTACGCTGTTTCCCCTGAGGGCCTTCCTGTTTACGTCGCTCAATCCTGTATGTAATAAGTGACTAACATCAGCCTAAAATACAACCGTGAAGGCAGATCAGAGTAACCTGGGTGTCATCCCCCGTAGTTACGACCGGTTCCCTATTGTCGTACCATGACCAATAGCCAGCCACGATTGGGAGCCGGTATCACAGCGATTTCGCCATTCAGTGGGGATGAGATCGCTAGAGATTTCGCCCCGCCTCCGTTGAACTCGCCCCCCTCCTGCCTTTATGTTTTGTTAGTCTACCATTTTACACCCTACCACAGGTATGGCAGGTACACAAATTTGATGAACAATTCTAACGATATTAATACAGGTTCTATTGAAGCAAGAAAGTAACCTCCTTGGTTGAAATATTCCCTCTTTCTATACTCAACAGCATAGGCATCTCAACAACGCAGGATTTGAGCTGATCATTGGTAAAATAGTTTTGAGATTACATGCAACATAACTCCGCAAATACAAGGAAATACTATGATTAGAATTATTTAACAAATTTGTGTGCTTGGACGTGAATAAACGGGAGTTTTTGAGGAAATAACTGATTTTTTGGTGCGGGGC
>NW_017804487.1:1002456-1039198 GCF_001625305.1 Branchiostoma belcheri
AATCACTGGGGGGGGGGCGAGATCGCTGAAGACACCCAGGCCAGGGCCTAGAATTTGTTCAAAGTAAACTTCACTGTACCTGTCTCGCAGCTGCTCAAGCCTCTCTGCCATGTCGTGGACATAGGTTTGACGGGTCCTTTCCTCTGGTTCCGTGCCATCCGAGGAACTTGACTGGATGGTCGGAGTCCTGCGGTCAATGGCAACACCATGGTCCTCTTCATACCTTCAAGTTGTTTCATAGAAAGGAATTAACAGCCATTATGAGAATACCTTTCCTACCTCGAGAGGAAAATGTGGTTTTGGATCTGTATCAGTTTACAACTAATTGGTTTTTTTACCCAAAGAAAGCATATGAAATAGACTGATAATTATATAAGAATTGGTTCCATGGGTTTGGACGGTCAAACAGCCAACCAGATGGCAAGACTGGCAGAAGATCACCAGCAAAAACCTTTGCCAAACATCATGCTGCCGCAACGGCTGACTAAGATATGGGAGAGAGAGTAAGTGAGTGAGTTAGTGAATGGGTGAGTGAGTGGGTGGGTAAGTGAGTGAGTGAGTGAGTGGTGAGTGAGTGAGTGAGTGAGTGAGTGAGTGAGTGAGTGAGTGAGTGGGTGAGTGAGTGAGTGAGTGAGTGAGTGAGTGAGTGGGTGAGTAAGTGAGTGATTGAGTGAGTGAGTGAGTGAGTGGTTGAGTGAGTGGGTGAGTGAGTGAGTGGGTGAGTGAGTGAGTGGGTGAGTGAGTGAGTGAGTGAGAGTGCCTCAGAATGGAGACATTTTACAGTATTTGTTGCCGTAGATATATTTTTAAAATGAACATTAATGCACTCCTAAGCAAAGGAAACTAGTTTTAGTTTTAAGTTTGTAACCTTTTTGCAAGTCTATCCATCG
Source organism: Branchiostoma belcheri (assembly GCF_001625305.1). Taxonomy (NCBI): domain Eukaryota; kingdom Metazoa; phylum Chordata; class Leptocardii; order Amphioxiformes; family Branchiostomatidae; genus Branchiostoma; species Branchiostoma belcheri. Next base: position 1,003,347 of record NW_017804487.1, read on the forward strand.
TCCGGACTGTGTTGAAATAAAAACACAAGTGAACATTTAATTTAGAAAAGCAAATAATGAATGTGACTGCCCTCTTGACTCACAGTTTCCCACTTCATTCCGTTTTTATGACTTCACCACTATAGTGACTTCACTACACAAGATTTGAGTGTGACCATATTTGGGCATAGGGCCAATGCCCAAATATGGGCAGCAGGTGCACCCTGTTTGGAGATGTGATCGCTGATTGGCTGTTCCCTTAATTACTTTACTGCTAAATGAACACCTGTGTATGCCTCCACATACTTATATTAGGAATAGTTACTATGTTTTTTACAAGTATTAGCCAGGAAAAAAGTCTTTTGGGTTGTAAATCTTGCTATTTTTTAAACCAAATTTTAAAATCTTTAAACCAAATAAGCTGCTTTCCTCTATTCGTCTCGCTGATTGGCTGCTGAGATTTAATTGGGTTAACTGTATTAACAGCTGCACATAGCCATACCATATTTACAGTATTGAACTGCATTCAAGTGTTTTGGGGTAGATGTAAAACATTCCTTCTCGAGCATTGAAATGCGGGACATAAACGCTTTTTTTTAATCATGAAAATCAACAGATTATGTAAATAAATCCTAACCAATAATGTAGGATCCAACTGTTACATTCTTAGTTATATGTCACTTCATACTATATTTATATTAATAAAAAGCATTGTTTTCCCTTGCATTTCTCCTTCTTTCCCTGCCATGTCGTGAAACGTGGTGAGGTCATGCTACATTTGCTCCGAAGCAAATGTCGGCCTTTCTAGTTGTTCCACATTCTCCCACATGAATTACGACTCACCTACGTATTTTCTCCACCAGGTCAGGCCTCTTCACATAGTGCAGGAGAATACCCAGGTGACTCAGGTCGTCTTCTTTTATCTTGTCGGTGTTAATCAGCCACTGCATGAAGTCACGGTTGGTCCTCATTCTCTCAGCCGTGCCTGTGGCACGGAGGGAAGGAGGATATAGTTTGATGTTTGTTTAATAAACATTTATTCATATACATTTATCTTTATGCTGAGGAAGTGAAATTTCTATCTATCTATATATATATCTATATATCTTTTTATCTATCTATCCATCTCTCTACCTAATGTTATCTCTCTCTATCTACCTCTCTCTCTCTATCTATCCATGTATCTATCTATCTATCTCTCTCTATATATTTTCATATCTATTTATCTATCTCTCTATCTATGTAAAGTATGTATCTGTTTATCTATTTATATCTGTCTATCTATCTATCTATCTACCTAATGTTATCTCTCTCTATCTCTCTCTCTCTTTTTCTCTATCTATCTCTCTATCTATGTATCTATCTATGTATCTATCTATCCATCTATATCTCTACCTAATGTTATCTCTCCCTATCTATCTCTCTATGTATCTATCTATGTATCTATCTATCCATCTATCTATCTATCTATCTATCTATCTATCTATCTATCTATCTATCTATCTATCTATGTATCTATCTATGTATCTATCTATCCATCTATATCTCTACCTAATGTTATCTCTCTATCTCTCTCTCTATCACTCTCTATCTATTTATCTATGTCCACATTTCCGACTCATCTTTGTGCACGATGCTTCGCATCGGACTACCGTAAGGCCACAATGATTTAATTTTATGGATGACATCCACGCGAGCATTGATTTTTGCCTAAAAAAATTCCACGACCTCCGAGGTTCTAGCCCTCGGACACCCAGGCTACCGAAGTAGAAATCAAAAATCAAAAATCAAATCAAAATCGTACATACGCACTGTGCCGATTCATTAATTCCGTAATAGGCCAACATGTGCCGGCTTGTCGCAAATTCACAATACCAGCTTTGTGTTCCTGTGGCTTAGCAGCATTTTTGGCCGAATATTTTTTCGCCCGCGCGCACTAGTTCGGTGGTCTTCAGAGGATGTCATCCATAAAATTTAGTCAGTTTGGCCCAATTGAAGCAGAAGCAATCGTCAAACCGGCTGGGACGCCGCACTGCCGTTTCAGTCGATCCACCTCATCAGGGCTGAGCCGGTCTGCCAACTTCTCCAACAGGCGTTTATAGTGGTTGATTTCAGGCCGTTGGCTGATCTTGAAAGCACCCCGGTTACCGCTAGGGGTCGCTTTAGGACGGGTGTCAGTTGTCGGCTGTTGGGCGGGGAAAGCACCCTTCGGGCTTGTAGACCAACCCGCCAGGGATGATTCCGAACTGTAGCCAGACGATCCTGTGTTTAAAAAAAAACATTGGACACAGAATTACGTGAAGTTGAAACACTTTTGGCAGAGTAGGGTGTATTGTGTCGACAAAAAATAAAACAACGTATTACAAACTAGAGTTCCCCGATCTCATACCTTCGCCAAATGATGTTAATCTTTATGACTGACAAATTACAGATTAGATTATTCCCCCCTGATTTAAGAAATAGGAACCTAATTTTCATGAATTATATCATTTTATCATAATCTCAGCCAAAAGACAGTCTTATATTAACAAACAATGCATTCTAGCATTTCCTAATAAATTATGCAAATGAGGTCCTGATTTGAATAAATTATGTTTAATGATGTTAACCTCAATTTAACTTTCAAATACCACAAGTATGAAATTCCAGGCAGTTATCATTACATAATTATAAAATTTTCTAATTAATTATGCAAATTAAGTCATTATTAACATAATCAATATCTTCCTGTGTTTCTTTCGTTGTCAATTACCAATGTCACAAGCTTCAATTGTCCTATCATGGAATGCAGATGATTTATAGAATTTCCCCATAAATTATGCAAATTACAGCCATATTTGCATAATTGTCACATAATTATATTAAGCATCACGTAAGCTACCTACATAACAAAAATCACGACGATCCGTCAACTGGTTCTTGAGTTATCCCCTTTTGAATATTTTCAAGAATATATCCCTGCAGTTCCAGAGCAAGCTGCTAGGGGGCCTAAACTCACGTTACTTCTTCCCCAGCACAAGAGCTACCTACCATCCAAATTTCATCACCATAGCATGTCTAGATCATGAGATATCAAAACCGGAAGTTCAGCTGCAGTACCATAACAAGCCGCTAGGGGGCCCAAAATCTAATCATTTTGAGGTCTCATCAAGACCTACCCATCTACCAAGTATCAAGACAATCCATCAAGGCCTTCTCAAGTTATCGTGTTGACAGACAGACAGACAGACAGACACACACACACATACACGAACGCCCCTGAAAACATAACCTTCTTGGCGAAGGTAATGAAATGAAATACTAGTAACTTTATTGTACATTCATGCCACAACAGGCTAGGTACAGGTCAAGACTTAACAGACACATAACAAACGTGTGTAAAAAAAGTGGATACACTACTTGACTTAGACATACATAGATAAGGAACATACAGGGATACTATACTAAGCTAATACAAAGGGTTCTAGTTACTGAGCTAATACAGAGTGGTCAACTTCTTCTCGCTTTTTTGTACAGTGGAAAATGTGGGAACAGATCTTGTTTGTGATACAGGGTTTGTCTAGACGCATCAAAAAATATAAATTTATCATTTGCACTTAGGTGTTTAAAGTATGGGAACTTCCATTGAAAATGATTAAAAAGGACAGATCTTTCATTAGAATATCAAGTACAGTCTAGAAGAAAGTATTGTTCATCCTCTATTCTATTCATGTTACAGTATTGACAGAGTCTATTCTGGAGAGGAATGCGGTTGTGCCTTCCCGTTTCTATGAGTATCAAAACAAACGCTTCAAGTGCAGGAATTGATGACGAAATTTGCTGTAAGAAATGGCAATTAATTTCAATATCAAACGGATTTTCTCACTGAAGTTGCATTGGATGCCTTTATACATGGTGCCACTACCGTGAACGCGACATTTGCCACAAATCACCAAATATCTGCTTGAAAACCCCTACAAAGGCTGACGAAATTAATTACCCATTCCACAAGTCCTTCAAAATAGGAGCGTTTTCTGAAATGTCATATGACATATTATATGCAGATCATCTCCCGCATACTAAGAGACGAGATGCCAAATTCATACCAATGCAACTACAGCAAGATAATAAGTTACAGATGCGAATGTACGAAAACGTCGACGTCTAGATCTTATTTCAGTACTCCGCGGAGGTCATTGACCTCCCTCGTGGAGGAATAAATAAACTTCAATAGCAGCAAAATTTCTTTTTTTTTTAAATCCAAAGCCAACCTATCAATGCTCAAGCATTCAAGTGTTCTTCAGAAAGACAAAAAGTACCTTCATTTTTATTTTCATTCATGCGCAGGTAATAATAGTTGGCCATATTCCAGATGCTGCGAAAACGTTTAACTCTGAGTGACGTATACGTGTGGTACATCTATATCTGTATCTGTAGAGCCGGTACTACTGGTATAACCGCCCTTCGGCGTAACAAACCAGCTTCCCAGGCACGCGGCGCGGCTGCAGCTGGCTTTATTTTTACCGATCGACTTGTTATTATAAGTCTCTGATTTTCTGTGTTTCCTACTAGCCTCCTTCGCAGACTTCTGAGGTGGTTACGTTATTTTTTCGGTGAGCGACGGCTTTGCCGCCGAGGGACTTTTGCTTGTTGGAACCGTTCTCTCCCGCAGTTTTTTTTTACACTGATACAGTCGTATGTTTTTAAAAGTTTATTATACTTTTATAAGGCCACACCAAGTAAATTTTATGGATGAAGTCCGCGCGCGCATTGATTTTGGCCTGTTCCTAAAAAAACCCAAGAAATTCTGCTTCCTGTAACTATGACCAAAGAGTCACGACAGTGCCGCAAATCGTAAGATTGACGTGAAACCCGTAACGCGAAAACAGGACAGGACGACAACTGCTGTTCCACCTGATTTATTGCTGTTTTGATGATGAATAATAGACTTCTTGCTTGTTACACTGTGTCACCTCATTCAATTTGTGTCCTAACATTTGTCGTCTCATAGTATATTTCTAATCTAGGCATCTTGTTTTTTAGGGCCCTTTTTTCGCCCTCTCGCATTAGATTTAGGGTCTCCAAAGGACGTCATCTATAAAATTTACTTGGTGTGGCCTAACCTACCGCAAAGATTCGGCGAAGAAGACATGGATCGTTCGTCAATGCTGGGCCCGACCGAAACAGGGCGCACCTGACCGGATATACCAGTAGTCAGCCCTGGAGGTGATGATGGGGGCCTCCGCAAGGGGGCGCTACAGGGCCGGCTAACAGCAGGCGGTAAGAAGGAGTCTCTTCCTTCTGCCATAGTCTACAGGTGCATACATGAAAAAAATTGTTATGTTTTTCTACGTCCAACAAATTTTCACGAGGCGAAGAGCCTACACGTCGCCAAAGAGACGAGAGAGAGAGAGAGAGAGAGAGAGAGCTCACATTGCAAATTTCATTTTGCTGTTTATACGTATATTTTCTGTTCACCGTTTCATCTTCCTCTTCTTCCGTTCCAAACACTAACCTCTGACCTGGCCAATGACCTGATTTGTTAACGTCTGTTCCCATGGTAACTGGTGTTGGGTTACCTCATGTTGCAATCTTATAGTAGGAGGGACTCCTGCCTGACAATATATATGAATATATTTGAGTAAGAATTAATAGAGCAGACCATATGCGAAGGTAAACATTATGCATTTGCTTTGCGAATGTTACGGCTGTTCTGGTTTATCCTCAATCCAAACATCTGCTTGGAAATTAAGCAGTACGTCATTTCATTACATCATGGCAAACTTTGCTCTTTTGAACTTTGTATCTTATGGATAATACGTTTTCTCAGGCCCCATTGTTTTTTTTTAATTTTTTTAAATTCCAACATGTAATCACCAGACGTGGTGACGACACACTCAAGTTTTTTCAACTAATATTAATGCCGCCACCAACACAGGGGACAAATACATGACAGGACAATACTCATTTTCACCTGAGCGAAGTGAGGAAAGCCGTGTAAAGTGCCTTTCCCAAGGGCACACGACCGGTGGCATGTCAGGACTCGAACCCGGGACTCTAAGTTCCCACTCTGCCGCTACGCCACTCTGCCGCTACGCCACACAACCCCCCATTGTTTTCAGACCTGTGTCACCGGTCTATAATTAGATTACCTTTCGGGACTTTCCGTTGTTTGATGAGGGTCTGCATGGAGGAGGGGAGGTGACTACAAATTACGTGAAATCATGGAGTACTTTAAGGATTGCGTTTAACGCTTTACGTTGAATGAAAACGACTGGTTACGTGTTACAGCTAATGTTTACGTACTGATTACGAATTACGTTGATTTTTGGTGACAGCCTAAGGATTACGACGGCTTGAAAATCCCAGATTACGCCATCCGAAAAAAAGGCATGCAGAGCCTCTTCGATTATTATCCATACATTGTATGATAAAAGAATCACTACTATTCTGGGTTTTAAAGCAGATATAGAGAGTGTAAGATTGAAGCAGAGAGATAATAATGATTGTGACGGTTTAGTTACATCCTTCATCGTACAGTTTTACAGTTGAAATTCTGTACAAAAGGAAAACGTAGCCTCAATAGCATGCCAAAAACTGAGGGTTTGGGGGGGGGGTCTTCATGGTCTTTGGGATCTTTTATGTGCGATTTTCTGATTGCATATAGACAACATAGCCGGCCTGGTTGAATTACCCCTGTTTTAGAACTGGGCTAATCAGAAAACAGCCAAAGACCACCAAACCCCCTGTTCTATAAGTTCTTTGGATGCTAAGAAAACACACGGCTCAACTTTTAGTTTCGCTTCCGGCGCGGTCGTACTGTTTTAGTGCCGTAAAATTTTCAATCAGTGATTGGGACAGAATCAACCACCGACAATAACCAGCTATAAGATCCCTGAATTTTGAAGTACAGATGTACATATCATTGATAATCCGAACAAAGTTTGCGATTGCACAATGATCAATATCATACGAGCCGTATGAGACCAAGCCGAACGTCGCTATACATGTACTGAGTATGTACGAATAGTAAGCACCAGGAACCAGAACGTGTGTTGGTTTTACCTGTTCTTTCCCGTGTGTACGATGCACGGTTGTGGAAGAGCCCGCGAGGTTTGTCACAAAGACCGAGACGTCCAAGCAGAGACCCTGGGTTCCTTTGGCTTCCTTCTCTCTTCTTGACTCGGCTGTACGTAGTGTTTACGGAACTTACCGGGTCACTGTGTACGGGGTCAGTGTGCGGGGAATCCCACTGGTCACCACCGCCCTCTGACCCCGTACACAACCTAACAGCGAAAGGACAAGTTAAACATCATTAAATAATAAGAAAATGTGTGCTCTGACACGCGATGTGTGATGCTCTCAGAAAGTCTTAAAAAGTATTCTTGTATCAGTTACATGTGCACTATTTATCATTCTTACATTTTCTTGTCAATGTTTTAAGGTCCAGCTGATCATGACCCAACCTCTGGGCTAACTAGTATTGATTGTTACAGAGCATGCCTGGGCACGATTCTGGATGAAGCACGGTTCTGGATACGACAGTTGTAAGGGATTAGGGATAACAATACGTGACGTAACGTCGCACCACAATGCTTCACGGTTTAAGTTACGTTTTTCGTCCTAGGGACTACATCCGGGGATGTGACCTGTCGATTTACCCTTTACAACGATCCGATGTGGAAGTATAACAAAATTAGACATTTGATGTTTGATGGAAAGTATTGATATTTGGCGATGAGGGAGCAGAAAAAGATGGAAAACGCTGCGGACCCTAAGGCAAAAGCAAGCACGACAAGAACACGGACACAAACAGCTTGTCTCCGATCACCTGCAGCTGGAACCGTGAGGCATCACCAAACGGTTTTAAACGGCTGTGCTGAAGGTCCACCTAGCGGATTATAACAACATTACAGACAAGCAAGGTGACATGGAAGTCCTGACCCCCTGAGCAAGGGCACGTGCGGAATACTAGAGTGGGAGAGTTAAGCAGTGACTGGTGACTCGACAAGAAGAAGAAACAGGGAAATTTCAATTTCCTTCTAAGATTTTTTCTAATTGTGGCACATTTCAACCCACAAAATTACGCCCTTTTTCTATACACCGCGTTAACCAATACTGTTGATAGCTTCCATAAACATTTAACTTGGTCATCACAAGTAAAGCAAAACGCATCATTTCTCTCGGTATACTGTTCTAAACTTTGCAATAATGAGTAAAGAGACTATTTTCGCACAACCAAGTCTTTTATTCAGCCGACGTTTCGGTGACCGTCTGTCACCTTCCCCGGGGCAATTCTGACTGGGTCACATTGCATTGCAGCACAGGTGTCGCTGCTACAGATGCATTCCCAAATGTACAATATTTACATATCTACACATTTGTGTGATTGGATTACAGGGAAATGTATCTACAATTTACAATGATGAATACAAAAAAGCAGAGGCTTTGTAAGGCCTCATCGTCAAAACGCAGGGGGTATAAACTGTAAAGAGACAGAATTTCATTGGAAAAGACCTTACAGACGAGATGTTACGGTTCGTAAACAAGGCGTCTGATTATCCCATACTTTATTGGGCGTGTTAAAGTTACTGACATATGAAACACGTAATCTGTTCTAATGTCCAGGTGTGTATCGATGTGGTATTGTTGAACCGAGGATTTGGTTAATGTTCAATGATAGTTTTAGTCACGGTACATAGAACACTACCTGCGCTGACATAGAACAAGGAAGGCTAGAAGTTTGAAGACCGTAAGATTTGAATATGGGGACAAAAGAAATTCGTAAGCTCTTTATGTGGTACTATTCAAGCAGGATTTGAATGTTGAGTGTTTATTTTTCTTCCCTCTTTCCTTATTTCCGTATTTCCTGATTACATTCTTTTTCTTCTCTTTTTCTCTGTTTCTTTCTCTCTTTTTCTTTGTTTCTTTCTCTCTTTTTCTGTTTCTTTGTTTCTTTCTTTGTTTCTTTCCTTTTCTTTCTTTCTTTCGTTTTTTCTTTTTCTTTCCTTCTTTCTTTCTTTTTTCTTTTTCTTTCTTTCTTTCTTTCATGCTTTTGTATTATGCTTTTGTATTAATTTTGAAAACAAGTGGAACCTCAAAATTGTGTTCCTTTTTCGACCACTCCATGTGGCCCACCTTGTATAACAAGTTACTACTTACTGTTCTGTATATTAACCAAACGTTGTTTATATCCTCTTACAGAGGAACTACAAAGACTAATTGTATTTCATCAAGAACCTAATACACACTCTCCACAAGAAAACCACGATCTCATGTCCAAAACCTACAAACATTGTAACACCAGTAATTCTACGTACTTAGTTTTGACCTTTCTATGACTCTCAGTGGCCGAGGTTTGTTTAAAGTTGATGAGGTCCACCCTTTTTTTCCCATAAATATTTATCTTGTTTTTGCCAAATTATCTCTACGTCAACTATTGAAGATCCGTGCGTCGTGAATCGGGTCTTGTACCGAGGGAACGTGTGGGATTTTCTTAATCTTAGCTGTTTTAAGAAGGATTATGTTGAGCGTTAAAGTCCCATTTATGTAAGCTCTGCAGGATGGTCCTCAACAACTGTGCGACCGCATGGTTTACAAAAGTAAAAGTTCCCGTCGTACTACTTAGATATCAGTGTACGTTGGAAAATTCATATCCGAATCACTACAAAAGCGACACCATATTGTAAATAACTGACATATCTCCTGAATTACAGAATGTAATAATGCTCTTCCTAGGAAAAAAAAAAGATTAGCTTTAGCATTAATTCTGGACTAGCTCGTTAGAATTATATTTTAGTATTAGTTTGTGTATGTACCAGTGTTGTTTCTTTGCCATAGATTGTACCAGCTACAGTTGTTGAGCAATAAAGTTGATGATACAAAACATATTTAATGTGCGACACAGTGCACTTAGTAGAATCCACTAGTACTGTCCAAGATACAAGGCTGATAAATACACTGTGATGTTTGACAAGGGCTTTAAATTTCAGTCAAGCACACTACTCCTACAACCAGAAATGAAGCAAGGTGGAAATCTGACGTCACAGCGGTCACGACACCGAAAACCACGCGTCGCAATGGGCCTCTTCACGGTACCAGACCTGGTGAAGTGTTCCCAGAGGTGAGGGACAGTCAATCTATAAGGGGGCCTGCATGCAGTGGAGGGGGGGGGTGTCTCGACAACGCTCTACGCTGAATTCGGAAACTTCTCGATTACACTTTACGATAAATTCCAAGTGGCCACAACACAATACGTTAAAACAGCGAATACACGCTCGACGCAAAATGCGCTCTACGTTGAATTAGAGCGGTCCGTCTACCCTCCACGTAGAATTAAAACGGCCGATTACGCTCTACGGAAAAGGGCTTGCGGGCCCCCCTATAAGTATAAACAAAACCTTAGTTTAAGCCCCTGGCACACATTCACGAATTTGGCCTCCCGAACGCTAGCCGAACGCCCGCCGACCAACTCCCTGGCAAAGTCGGCTGGCATTCGGCTTTAGTCGGCTACAGTTCGGCTGCGCCAGCCGAAAGTTTCAAAATGTTTAAAGTATTCGTGAGTTGTTCGGGAGGCACGATCAAAGTTAACTGGTTTTCGACCGTAAGTCAGCGAAATACCAGCCTATCCAGCCATGCGGGAGTAAGTCAGTAGCGTTCGGTGCGTCAATTTTGGCTCAAATTTAACTCAAATTCATTTCATATGGCCTAAATCTGGTAAGCTAAGTACTACCAAACGCCAGCCGAATCAGGTTGGCTGGTGGAATTGGGTATTCGGCAACGGATTCGGGGGAAGATTGTAAATGTGTGACAGGGGCTTTAAAAATGTCGAATGCTGGGCGGCAAAACTTAGTGTATTCTGAATAAGGCAATCTGTATGATATTGACACATACTGTCCCACATTACACCACATTTGCATTAGTATTTCTTACTTTAGGTATTTGGAACAGCCCAGAAACAATCCGGAGCCCTTTATTTTCTGTGTGGTATCCAAAAACATGCAAGTAACTTTTTCTGTCGCAATTTTCGGCATTTTTCCTCCTTGAGTATAGATATAAACTGGGATAGTGTTGATTCAACTTTGTCAAGTGAGTAGAACATTGACTTTGAAAAATCTTGTTTTCAAGCCCTCAAAACTGCATTGGGGATCTTTAACAAATCCCAAGTCTATATTATACAATAATGACGCCAGATATTTTCACCTGCACATAACCTCTATCTGTAGGTGAATTTCTCTACCAATGACTTGGTGTGTTTTTTAAGCTTGTTTATAAATTATACTAGGAAGAAATGACTTTAAACCAACACAAAACCCCAAGGCAGCAAAGCAGAGTCGACTAACATACAGTTAGTTGTTCCTGTATTGTGTATTATTATTAAAAGATACAATACCCTCTTTTTATTAAGGTGCAATGATTTGCCCTTACCGAGACGTATTTCTTGTTTAAGAATCGTACTTACAAGAAATTTAATTAAAAAGATCACCTTTATAACCTTGAGACAAGAAAATATGATTTTACATCAAAACATCGTCAAGTATTTTCATTGTCTCGTATTGTATCGTCACACACCCGGAAGAAAAATAATCTACTTTATGATATGAGTCTGTAACATTTCGTCACAGTTCATGTCTGGAGACATTACATGGCGTCTTTTAGTGTCTATACAACTTGCGTTGAATGTAAGGTTAGATATAGATTGCCCATGGTACATGTACCGTCCAATGCGATTTCAGGGCAGCAAAACTGGAAATATTCTGAATAAGGCAATCTTTGTGATATTGACACATACTGCTTCACATTAGCACATTTGAGTCAGCATTTCATTCTTTGGTCTTTTAAAAATGCAGAAACAAGCCCCAAGATGAGTCCTTTATTTTCTGTGTGGTACCCTAAAAATCAGCCGAGCGCCCTTTCTGTAACTATTTTCCGTCAAAATTTTGTGAAATTTTGCTCCATGAGGTTCAATAGACATTGGGACAGTGTGGATTCAACTTACTATGTAGATAATAATGTAAATCGGGTTTCCGAGCCCTAAAAACGTACTGGATGCCTTTCAGTCCCTGTTATACACTCAAGCTTTCCCCGAACACCAGCCAACTGAAGTTCTGTTGTACTCTGACCAGATTTAGGCCACGACTACCTTCCGATACGTCACATTTGACTTCCAACCACGCCCCGACCTACTCCCGAACACCTGCCAACCACCAGGCAACTATGACCGAACCTCCCGTCTTCAAACATTTTGAAACAGCTAACCATCCGAGAGTAAGTCAGCAGTGTTCGGGCCGTGTTCATGTGGATCAAATTTGACTCCAATTTAACTCAAATTCGTTTCGACTCCTTTGGATAGGTAGGCGTGACCTAAATCTGGTCAGAGTGCTCCCGAACGTCAGCCAAACCCTGTCGGCTGGTGATCGGGAACAATTTGGGGGAAGGTCGTGAATGTGTTACAGGTGCTTAACCGCCATGCGCCATTTAGTTGCCCCCCTCCCCCCGGTAAATAACGTACAGTCCCTTGCTCTAACAGCGTTTTCAACAAATGTAAGGCCACAGCAAGTAATTTTCGCCTGGTTTTTGGAAAAAAAAACAAGAAATTTTGTTGCCTTGTGACAGTGGTCAACATGCCGAAAATGGCCAAAGATGTCTGTTGCCATGCCGGAAGGTGGATGGCAGATAACTATAAAGAGAGGAGACAAGAAAAGACTCTGATTTAATGTTTTGTTTCTTACTTTGATACAGTGATATGTGATGCTGGCTGTGTATATGTGATGTTCCCACTGAATCAAAACCAGTTGTGCAATGATTGAGTAAAAATTTTAAATTGTAGGAACCTTGTTTTTTTCGGCCCGCCTTGTTTTTTTTCGCCCGCTCGCATTAGATTTGGAGTCTGAGGAAGATGTCATCCATAAAATTTACTTGCTGTGGCCTAAATGACTCTATGCCATTTATTTACCTGGTAAATAGCAATACGTTATTCCCATGCAACAAGTGCCTCTCACTCACTCACTCACTCACTCTCTCCCATAGCCTCTACTTCCTACATAATCGTCTGTCAAATAAAAGGTGTGTTCTTGAAACTCTATACATTTGCGCAGGTGTGTGTACGTGTACGTGTGTGTGACTGTGTCACCGGTGCAATAGCTCTATTGGTAGCGTACCCGCTTTGTAACCGGGAGGTCGTGAGTTCAAACCCCGGCCGGGTCATACTTTAAAAAATGGTACACACTTCTTTCTCTGCTTAGCACTCAGCACATATGAGAAAGAGTGTGAGAAGGTCAAACACACATGCAGCACTACCAGCCCCCTGCTGTAGTGCATTGCACAATCAGTACTGTGTGTCGCCCAAGGGCTACGGAAATGGATATGGGCACCACCCTACGCTCTGCATAAGAGCACGGAAGACTTTTCTTGTGTACGTGCATCCGGCCACCGCCACCGGACGCATATCACCACTCATTCCCACCTAAAACAAAACTATTTATAAACTCATTGCGTGATTAAAAAAAACAGTAATGAAAAACTTACGTCAAAAGAGAATTTATAACTTTTATTTAACATTTCTGCCAGTCATCACCAAGGTGACCGCCAAAATATTACACCGACATGTCATATCTCTGACGTCATAACGCTTTCAGTGTAACGGCGTGTTTTTGAAAGCTAACTCCTATAAATAAAAATCAACGATCTTTTTCATACGCAAGAGTGCAAAATACACCCTGTGCTCTTGACTTAACTTTCCCATGACCTCATTTAGGCCACACCGTCTTGATTTTATGGATGACATCCTCTGAAGACCCCCAAACTAGTGCGCGCGGGCGAATAAAAAAAAATCCGGCCAAAAATAGAAATGCTACTAAACCACAGGAATACAAAGCTGGTATTGTGAATTTGCGGCAGTACATAGCGACGTATATGACAAGCCGGCACATGCTTTTTTTGCGGAATTTATGAATCGGCACTGTACGTATGTACTGAGTTCTTGAGTCCTGGAGCTTCGGCAGCCCGGGTGCCGTCTTTCTGAGTTACCGCCGGCTCCGTATTGTCGCTAAGTGCCCAGGTCTAGAGCCAGGCCTGAGCCTCGGAGAACGTGATCTTTTTTTTTTTTTTTTTGAGAACAGACGAAAATCAATGCACGCGCGAATGTCATCCATAAAATTAAATCGGTGTGGCCTTACACGTACATAATGACGCATTCTAGTTGAATCGGTAGTTCCTTAACGACACCCTTCACAAAAGTACTATGCCCAGTAAGGAAAAACAAACATTCTTTCTTTGTAAGGAGTTTGGGTTAGATGTTCAGTAACAGAATAACTATTCGTCCGGTCAAAAGAACCTGTCAAAGATCTTGATATAGAACTTAGAGCTTCCGTAAGTTGGGAAACAGTGACGCACAAAAGTAATGAACCATGTCTGGCCTTTGAGAAGGGGCATGTTTTGTTGGATCAGCTACTGGTGGTTGGTTTTTTTTGTAGACAGACTGTCCTTTGTTATAGGCATGTGCACGAAGGCGAGTTGTACGTGTGTCGTCATGGGGAAGTTGAACAGGGTATAGAATCTAGTCAACAAATGAAGATCAGACGATGATTTGGGAAAATTTATTCGCAATACTTGACCTCGAGTTGGGTCTATTTCTGTCTACTACTACTACTAGCCACTTCACCACAAGACCTTCACTGTGTGTGTGTGTGTGTGTGTGTGTGTGTGTGTGTGTGTGTGTGTGTGTGTGTGTGTGTGTGTGTGTGTGTGTGTGTGTGTGTGTGTGTGTGTGTGTTTGTGTGTGTATGTGTGCGTGTGCGTGTGCGCGTGTGTGTGTGTATGTTTGTGTTTGTGTTTGATTGTTTGTGTGTGTGTTTGTGTGATTGTGTGCCAGAGAAAACACAAGAACCCCCTTTCTAGAAACTGGCAAATGATATCCTTGCTAAGGTACATTTATCTTTTCGCTTACACCCCAAAAGCAAGGAAAGACTCTGCGATTTACAGCTTTAATCTCCAAGCAGATGTTAGGGTGGCAAAAGACAGTATGAAATTGTCCGGGCAGTATCCATTGGCCAGAGGAGGTCCATACGCCACCCAGGGACCCTCTCTGGCGAATTGATACTACCAGACCAATTTCAGACTGTCTTTTGCCACTCTAGGATCTGCTTGGAGATTAGTTCAGCATAATGGACACATCACGTAGACCCGTACAGTCGCCCATGCATGGCAAAACGCACGTAACACACGCACTCCCAATGAATCACACACAGGGGGTAAAAAAAAAAGTTGTGCAGGCGGACGGACGATTTGCCCTTATGTGATCTGTATAGGCTGGGAACAGCCACACTTTCAGGCACAAGAAATATGTGTCTATTATTTATAAGCCCACAACCCACCGCACTTATCGAAAAGACTAGGGGACCTTCCCGGTGTGAGTGGTTCAAACTTTACAGTCCGGTCTTACGCAGCTTGTACATGTGCGTACGTGTACAAAACTGGTGTGTGACGCCTAAAGGCGGTTTACCGGTTAGGCGAAAGAAAAAAAAAAACAGCTGAACTTTTCAAATACTGTTACAGTAGTGCTTTAGAGAGGCTTAAACAAAACAATGTCATTTGCATGACTATATATTTACCGTAATTCTATGTACTAGGTGTACATCATCATATAGTTTTTTTTTATATATTCCAACGTGTAATCACCAGACGTGATGACAGCACGCTCAACTTTTTCCAACTCAAATTAATGCCACCATAACACATGGGACAAAACAACACTCATTTCCACCTGAGTGAAGTTAGGAAAGTCGTGCAAAGTGCATTTTTCATAAGGGCATAAGATCGGTGGCATGTCAGGACTCGAACCCGGGACCTCTTGGTTCCGAGTCGAGCACTCTGCCACTACGCCACACGCCCAAGAGCTGACATTGCTCCTGACACAAAGGACAATACAGGGGACAATACAATACTCATTTTCACCTGAGCGAAGTGAGGAAAGTCGTGATAAGTGCCTTTTCCAAGGGTTCGAGTCCTATCCATAGTTGTGTGTGTGGGGGGGGGGGCAGTGTTGGGAGCCCATGTTCCAAGCTATGTGTGACAAAGGCTTTATCTTTATCCTTCTGCAGCCTTCTCCTGCCGATTGATGAGGCGGAACCTGGCTCCGTTAGGACCTTTGTGTGGCAGTAATAGGATAACGTCTGGGACAAAAACCAGCTCGCGCCGGATCACTCAACGATATGCAAGAATACCAATGAATGCAGTAGATACCACGGTAGGAAGATTTTATCGACATTTCGTCAGAGGACGGAAGAGGTCAAATGTATGATCGTGCCGGATTTCGCCTTTCTCTTAGGTCAAGGGCAAGATGGTATCATGGTGATCTTTAAAGGCATCCAATTCGATTTAAGAGCAGCAAAACTGGAAATATTCTGAATAAGACAATCTTTATCATATTGACACATACTGCTTCACATTAGCACATTTCAATCAGTATTTCATACCTTGGATATTTAATACAGAAACAGGCCCCAAGGTGAGTCCTTCATTTTTTGGGCGGTACCCTAAAAATCAGCCCAGGGCCCTTCCAGTAACCATTTTCTGTCAGAATGTTGAGTATTTTTGCTCCATGAGGGTCAATATACATTGAGATAGTGTGGTTTCAACTTAGTATGTAGATAAATGACTAGAATATTTTCAAGACCTAAAAACTGCACTGGATGTCTTTAAGTCTAGGCCTGCTTGACCTTAAATGATGCAGCATCAGGAATAGTGTCTGAAGAGCATGGCTAATTCAAAGCTTCCCACATCCGGAGATTCTCTCATACACAAAGACTTTGACCTATACTATCTGTACGGTGCCACCCTGTGTATAAAATAAGGTGGAAATCACAATTCATAAAAGCTAGAAAGTTATAAATTGAAAATAAGTATTATATGTTTTAAAACTAAACTACAAGAAACTATAAAAATGATTCAGAAACTTTCAAATACTAAAAGTGTAGCGTAAACAGATATTTTCTAATAATATTTATGAATATTATAGCAGTTGTCATTAGGTACCCATTTTACACCTGGGTGGAGTGACGAAAGTCATATCCCAAGTTCAGAAGATCGGTGACATTACAGGATTCGAACCGAGGACCTCTGGGTTCAGGGCCGAACACCCAGCTGTTACTCAATACGAGCCTACATTAGGCCACACCGACTTAATTTTATGGATGACATCCGCGCGCGCATTGATTTTTGCCTGTTCTCAAAAAAAAAAAAGAGAGATCACGTCCACCGAGGCTCTGGCCTGGCTCTAGGCCTAGGTAGTCCATGGTAGTTAGCGACAGTACGGAGCCGGGCACCCAGGCTACCGAAGCTCCACGACTCAAGAACTCAGTACATACACACAGTGCCGATTCATAAATTCCGCAGAAAGCCAGCATGTGCCTCGCTATGTACTGCCGCAAATTCATAAGACCAGCTTTGTATTCCTGTGGTTTAGTAGCATTTTTTATATTTTTTGGCCGGATTTTTTTTTTATTCGCCAGCGCGCACAAGTTTTGGGGGTCTTCAGAGGATGTCATCCATAAAATCAAGTCAGTGTGGCCTAAAGGAGGAATAAAGGAACATCCTGTTATCAAAGTAAGAAGAAAACCCTGTAATATCCGAAGGGGTTTGATGCTATTACTAAGAGACTAACGAAAACAGAACACCGGTAGTAGATAGCCTGACATGGAAAGAGGCGTACTCTCGTATGGCTTTTCCAAGAACCCCTCGTCATCAAAATGTCAGCTGTAGACCTCTTCCTAGAAACCCCAGCTAACGATTGCTAGCAGGTGCTTTAAACTATCGGGGCAGTAGGATTTTTAGGGTTTAAAGGCACCTAATGCAGTAACGTTTTTAGGGCTTGGAAACCAGAATTTCCAAAGTCAATATTCTACTCATTTATCTACATACTTAGTTGAAACAGCACTATCCCAATGTATATTGACCCTCAAGTAGCAACAATACCCATAAATTCTGACAGAAAATGGTTACTGAAGGGGCCCTGGGCTGATTTTTAGGGTACCACCCATAAAATAAAGGACTCATCTTGGTGCTTGTTTCTGCATTTTTAAATACCCAAAGTCTGAAATGCTGATTGAAATGTGCTAATGTGAAGCAGTATGTGTCAATATCACAAAGATTGCCTTATTCAGGCCTTTTCCAGTTTTGCTGCTCTGAAATCGCACTGGATGCCTTTAAGAAAATTAGGGTTGGACAAGATGAGATTTTGAATGGTCACGTATAGTGTAATGCAAAATGTTGAATGTAAGAATTTGAACCAAAATACATGTAGAAGCAGAAAGATCGAATTTACCATTCACCCCTGGTCACCACTATAATGGAATCGCCCAATTGATATTGGGAATGATTTCATCAGTAATCAAAAGCGACGTGGAACAAACCCCATTAAAACATTATCATGTCGCCTTCATTAACAAAATGATATATATCTTAATCCACTTGATAATTGAACTTTCTGCAGAAGAAACAACAATTTTGTCCCGATTCGACCCTCAAATGATTGATGTTATAAAATGGTGTACATGTATACGTAATTTAGGCCACAGCAAGTAATTTTTATGAATGACATCAGAGCGCGCATTAATTTTCGCCCGAAAAAAAAAACAAGAAACTTTGTTGCCTTCTGACAGAGGTCGCCATGCCGAAAATGGGCAACGATGTCTGTTGCCATGCCGGAAGGTGGATGACATACAGATAACTATGAAGAGAGGAGACAAGAAAAGGCTATAATTTAATGTTTTGTGTCTTACTTTGATGCAGTGATATGTGATGTTGGCTTTGTGTATGTGATGTCCCCACTGAATAAGAACCATTTGCACAATGATTGAGTCAAAATTCTAAAATCTAGGAACCTTGTTTTTTTTCGGCTCGCCTTGTTTTTTTTTCCCGCTTGCATTAGATTTGGAGTCTGCGGAGGATGTCATCCATAAAATGTACTTGCTGTGGCCTTACCTAAACCAGTCTCAAAAACAGATAATTGTTTTTCTCCCGCGTACTTCCCAATCGGATTAAATGTGGTTTGTTACGAAGTCTCCTTAATTAATAGATATTATCGTTTTACGTGCACACAATCTACAGACTAATGATAAATAATGTCAGAAAGAGTTTGAATGCGGAGATAAGAAAATGTAGCGTTCTAAAACGTTACGTGTAAAGCTAAGGTCCCAATTACGCCGGTGCCCGTCGGGGATGTAGCCCCGGCTGGCCCCGGCCGGGTTCAGGAGTCGAGCGGGCATCGGCTGTCGTAGTCACAATTAAAAGTTTCCTTCGGTAGCATTTTGTTAGAAATTTTGTCACCCTCTTTGGTCGGTATCCGGCAGGCACCCGGCAGGTACCCAGCAGATTCTCTGACGATGTCTTGTATTGACCTATACGTAATGCAGAATTCACGTATTTGTTGTGATCATTTGATCTGTGAGGTCACACATTTTACCCGGGTTTACGAAGTACACACCTTTATTCTGTTCATCTGGTCTGTGACGTAAGAAATGTGTCCCGGTGGAATGCCGGCAACCGGAGGGGTACCTGTCGGTGTTCTCACGATGAGGTCACGGCGTCTTTTTATCAGCGGGGCCCGGGTAGAATTTAACTCAGAATTAAATTCTTATCGGGGCCCCGACGGGCCAAAAAATAGCCCGGTAGCCGCAGGGTGCCCCGCGGGGCCACGTCGGGGTCCCGCCCGAAAGTGGTGAAAAACAGCCCGGGAACTACCCGCCAGGGCCCCTTTTCCCAATTGGGACCTTAGCTTAACAGACTTTGGATAAAACCTACGGTCTTATTCTAAAGATGATCTGTCTGGTAATTTAAAAACGCTTGCGATAACAGTTTTCCTCTTTTTACTGAGTGAAAGTGTGCACGTAATCCAAGGGTTCTTTAGACGCTACGTAATGATCGACTTTTGTTTGGTAAAAAAAAGCCGCAACGTCTCCATTTTATAGATGACATCCTCTGAAGACCCCCAAACTAGGGGGAATAAAAAATTCCGGCCAGAAAAAAAAATGCTACTAAACCACAGGAGTACAGAGATGGTATTTGCGGCAGTACATAGGGACATACACGACAAGCCGGCACATGCTGACTTTTTGTGGAATTTATAAATTGACACTGTACGTATGTACTGAGTTCTTGAGTCGTGGAGCCTAGGTAGCCTGGGTGCCGCCGGCTTCGTATTGTCGCTAACTGCCATGGGGTACTGTTCGGGAGGCCTTATTTGACTATGTGTGACAGTGTCAGCTAGGGGCTTTATACAAACTAACTTTCCTTTGGAAAGTAGCAGGATTTCATCACGGCCCCCTTGGTAACGTTAACCCTATTAGAAATACAGGTATTACAGAAAGGCGGATATCTTTCACAGTGTGCTACGGCAATAAAGACAGTGCTAGGGGCTTTATACAAACTAATTTTCCTTTGAAAAGTAGCAGGATTTCATCACGGCCCCCTTGGTAACATTAACCCTATTAGAAGTGCTGGTATTACAGAAAGGCGGATATCTTTCACAGTGTGCTATAGCAGTAAAGACTTACTATAAGCCTAATATACCTTAAGCTACAAGATCAAACATCTGGCAACATACAGCTATGACTGTGTGATGATTACAGTGATATCAGTATACGGATACGACTTAAGGCTGATCCAGTAATATTAAGTACTAAAGTGGGCCCGGTGGGTTACTGGGAATATCAGCGACAATGTGGGAATCACAGAAAATATGTGGTAGGAAAATTCAATATCCGAACATATTTCATATCGCTCCAAAAATACTCAGAATGAAAAGCAATCAATAGCTAGATGTTCTGTACAATTTAGATGGAATATCAAGTAAATATTATTAAAATAGATTAGAAGATAAAGATAAAAGCTTATGTCTTACATAACGTTGTAAGTTTTATTTTTGAATCGGATGAATTTTATACTTCATACTCAGTAATCAAAATTGTCGGGAAAAATATAGATTTGTACTCGTCTTCTAAAAATATAATTTTTATTACATGTAATGTAAGAGTAATTGTGCGTAATAGCGGTTTATGGTGAATCACTGCTATATGCCTAGTTGTCTAATTGGCCTGCAAGACGTATTCTAACTCGTATTTCATAAATGGATGCCCTGTATTCAACTGAACATCTGAAAAGCCTACGTGTGCACCTAGCTTGCCCTCACGTTAACTCACGTCAGTATGATCAGTAATGTGGACCTGAGCCATGACTTGAATGAAATGAAATGAAATACTAGTACCTTTATTGTACATTCATGCCACGACGGGCTAGGTACAGGTCAAGACTTAACAGACACATAACAAACGTATGTAGAAAAGTGAAGACAAAAGATACACCACTTGACTTAGACATACATACATAAGGAACATACAAGGGTACTATACTAGCTTAGGCTAATACAAAGTGTTCTAGTTACTGAGCTAATACAGAGTGGTCAACTTCTTCTCGCGTTTTGTACAATGGAAATGTCGTGGACGGGTCTGCATATATATACAGATCAGCAACATAGCACGTGGGGTCGTGTGGCAGAGTACTCGACTCGGAACCAAGAGGTCCCGGGTCCGGGTCCCGATATGCCACCGATTTAATAGCCTCCTTCGCAGACTTGTAGGGCGCGTGTTATTTTTTTTTTTCGGTGAGCGACGCGAGTTATGCCGCGGAGCGAAACCGTCTCTCCCCGGCAAAACTCATTCGGCGGCAAAACCGTCCCTCCGCGGCATAACTCGCGTCGCTTACCGAAAAAATAACGCCGCGCCCTACAAGTCTGCGACGAAGGCTCCCACCGATCTTATACCCTTGGAATGCACTTTACATGACTTTCCTCCTGTATTTGTCCTCTGTGTTGGTGGCGGCATAAAATAATAAATTCTTTTACATATCTCATCGTGGTAATAAACCTTTCTACATGCTTTTTCCGTGAAGTGCAATGAGGTATTTTAATTCACCATTAACAGAGGCAGGCCCACGTGCACTCTGATTTATAATCAACGTTTATCATTGGAAATTATTGGTGAAGTGTAATTGGTGGCTTTAATTCCACGTAGTGCGTTATTAATTGTCCTAGATTTTTCGTTATAGACAAATTACTTGTATTCGACCCATGCAGATTGCCTACTGAAAGTCACAACAGAGCATCCGGCTGTGTAGGTGTTTTCGGGTTTGACAATCACTGCATGAATACATTGAAATAATCACTCAACTCGTACATTTTGCAATAACAAGTCCATTTTATAGTCATGACCAACCAACGTTGCTGGTCCTCCTATATTTACCGTTAAATGTTTCCAGAACCCCCCAGCCACCCCCATGCAGACCCTCTTGTAGGCGCTATGTTGTCCAGGTAGGAGCGTTTGTAGGCTGAAGAAGAAATAAGTAGTGCCCTACATTCTGCCAGACGTACATTTTTTTATTTCAAAGAATTGCTATTGTATCTATATCTGTTTCTGTATAACCCGTATAACCACCCTTCGGCGTAACACACCAGCTTCGCAGGCACGCTAGCTGGCTACATTACACCGAACGACGTGTTACACCTGACCCTTGAACATCTAACTCTAGACATTGGTGCTGTCTACAATTGACAATTGATACCATACTGTGGTGTAAGCTGGCACCAGGGCGAGTAGGTGCTTATACAGTTACTTTACTGACAACAGGCTTTTTCTGATTATAGGTTCATACTTGTGGTACATGTGAACGAAGGGCTGCTACGAGATTAAGCGTGTTGTGATATTTTACACGTATCCAGTTCTCCCGGCTTTACTGTCCAAGCAGATGTCGAATGGGGTCGTGTGGCGTAACGACAGAGCGTTCGGCTTGGAACCAAGAGGTCCCGAGTTCGAATCCTGCCAAGTCGCCGATCTTTTATCCCTGTGAAAGGCACTTCACAAGAATTTCTTCACTTTACTCAGGTGAAAATGAGTATGTCTTTGTATGTTCATGCGTTTGTCGACGTTGGTGGCTGCATAGATATAAGTTGACAAAATTGAGCGTGTCGTCGTCATGTATTTTAATAAATGTTGGAATAGAGAAAAAAAGGTGTTGAATAGAGAGAACGCTAACTTCTCCTGCCATAAAGGCTGTCACATTCTTTATATGATTTTTGGAGTAGGGTTTTTAGCGACGTTTAAGCCCCTATCACACATATCCGAATCTGGCCTCCCGAACACTGCCGAACTACCCCCAACCATGGTTAGGAGTAGGTCGGGAGCAAGGTCGGCTGTAGTTGGCTGGTGTTCGGCTACGGTTGGCTGGTGTTCGGGAGTAGGTCAGCAGTGTTCGGGAGTATTCGGGGATCACATTTGGCTCAAATTTAACTCAAATTCGAGATAATTAGTATATAACGGTAGGCTTGTGTTAATCTGACCATACTGCTCCCGAACTTAAGCAAGCTTTAACGAGACATTTAATTCATTCAGGCAACACGACCACCCCCATTTTAAAATGGAACCGTCCTTAACCCTTGTCCTGCTGGCAATTTTTACACAATATTTTCAAATAATTTCATGTCTTAATCAGGTTACAGACCCTTGACTTTTTTGCCCTGCGGCGGCGTAGTTACTTCCGCATTCGTTGCGTTTCGCTGCGGTGTGATGCGTTGCACGAGAAACATCCCCAAATCGCACATATACAGGGCACTATATAGATGGTACTGTATGTACAACCCATATATATATATGGGCCCCGCAGGACAAGGGTTTTAAATATCCTACAATATGTCCGACAACCCCTAGTTAGGTTATACTGATCCTATCTTCACAACAACCAACATCGCCAGTTCATCATCAAATTATTTTCTGAAGATAACACAGCAATCCAGACACTTCCGACAAAACGCCCGTTTAGCAAAAATCAATAAAAATCGTAGGCGTCACTCATAAATCATAGTCCCATTAATGTTTTCTCAATCATTCAGCATGTCAAAATTTGATAAAGACCCAAATGAAAAAGTAGTACAATATGCCATTTACTACAAAGATCATACATGGCAGTAAAATGATTTGTACCGGTAAGTGAATTAGTGATAAATGAATACATATTAAGAAAGTAGATTCTATTTTACCCATAGGCTAGGCTCTATAAACTAGAAATTTTTACCTTTAAATTCATTGTCATAATATCTTTAGTATTACATTATGATTTATATTCAAGTCCAACTCCCATATCCACTGCATAGTCAATTTCTGTATACTTCATTCCAAACGCGAGACCAAATCATCCATACATGACTATATCGTAACTCATACTGTTATCGATGATATTTTGTAGTTATAACTGTAAAATACACTAGTCTTGTAGTATTGTAAATTAATTATCCTATATATAAATTGTATTAATAGGGAATATTATCTTAGCCTCCTATGATGACCAAAAGTGGCTTAGGGCATTGTTTTTTTTTTATTAACGAGCTCTAGTATCTTTAATGTACACTCTTACACTGAATGAAATTTTATTGTCACTATCTTAAAGGCATCCGAAGCAATTTCAGGGTGGTAAAAGTAGATTTGATTTGAAAGTCAATTTCCTTAGCTTGTTATCTAAATGTAGTAAGTCGTGTCATCCCTACTTCATAGTATACTAATGTCTGTGAGGCAAAAATGCGATGTCTCTGACAAAAAACAGTTGCTTGTTTCGTATCGACGGCTGGCTAGCACTCTAGCTTTTTTTTTTGCTGGTACAAAAAAAAATAAAGGGACTACGAGCTTCTTTTGGGGCTATTTCAAATGCTTCAAGTATAATATGCAATGGTGACGAAAATATGCTGAGAAATGGTAGTAAATTACAACTTACAATATCAGACAGATTTTCTCAACCAGGATATTTTTTTTCTTTTCCCACCCTGTTTCAGAGGATGCATACAATTTTCCAAGCAATTTCTTTAATCATATTCGATAAGCACAGATGTGATAATCGTTTCTGAAACTTCTAGTTAGAATGGCTCGCCACCCACACACTCTTACAGGAGTGATTAGTTTAGCTCGGAAGGACATGTCGAGCTGTAGGACTAATACATTAGTTTCAGGCTATTAAACGGGTCCCTCTGTACTAGATTTCCAGGTGCTGGTTGTCTGTCTTCGTTAGTCGCCCACGTGTAATCTGTGAAAGATGATGGTTGATCTGTCTTCTCTAATTTCCGGATATCCTACGACTGAATAATAGCGGTGCAATAGAATTGGTAGAGTGCTCGCTTTGTAACCGGGAGACTTTAAAAATGGTACACACTTCTTCCTCTGCTTAGCACTCAGCACATATGAGAAAGAGTGTGGGGAGGTCAAACACACAGCACTACCAGCGGACTATCCCCCTGCTGTAGTGCCTTGCACAACTGTGTGTCGCCCAAGGGGTACGGAAATGGAGATGGGCACCACCCTACGCTCTGCATAATAGCATGGGAGACCTTCTTCTTATTCTACGACTGAATATGCGACTAAAGCCCCTGTCACACATTCAGAACCTTCCCCAAACCACCAAACAACCAAGGTTGGGGTGGATTTTGGGAGCAGTCTGACCAGATTTAGGCCACGCCTACAATTCGACGCGGATCCGATTAAATTTGAGCTAAATTTGAGTCAGATTTGACTGCCAACCACGTCCCGACCACTGCCGACCTACTCCCAACGACCAGCCAACCAGCTGCCAACCATGGCCGAACCTCCCGTCCACATCCGAATGTTAACAGTAGCCAACCTCACCGAACACCTACCGACCTTGCTTCCCGACCGATACCGACTCCCAACCATGATTGGGAGAAGCTCGGCAGTGTTCGTGAGTCCATATTATCATTATTTCTTTATTTACTTCATAGGTCACCACAAAACAAGGCTCATGAGAGCCACTCAAAATATTTTGGATTACAGTACAGCCAGTGAGGACAGATGTTTGTTGACCTTACACTTGAAAAGTTATACTCATAAGGGAAACAATCACGTGGTAGCTTATTCCAAAGCGATGTTGTTCTAGGAAAGAAGCTTTCAGCATGGAGCTTCCTCCTAAGAGGTGGTGAATGGAGGAAGAAAGGCTGTTTTGCTTCGGTGGAAGTGGCAAGACGTGTCCTTGCTGAGAATGTTCGAAGTGGGGGCACTAGGAAATGAAGTTCCATGGAGCATTTGCCGTGAAAGTAGCGATAAAATAACGCAATGCTTGCAACGTTACACAAGTAAGAGTGGTTGTAGGCTAGATGTGACTAAAAGTTCGCTTCCAGGTCATTTGCCCGGTAAGTCACTAAACGTACGCGTCATCAAGTCTCTTTCACTTTAAGATCTCGTTTATTCTCGCACGTACTAAATTCCCGCGAGACTTGTCGATGACGTCTTTCGTCAAAGCTGCCCGCATCCGGGTCACTCATCACAAGGTGGACGTGTGGAGGCAGGATTGACGTCAAGCTGAATTATTGAAAACTCTCCGCACGTCACACTGATATTTTCGAAGTGGTGATTTTTTTTTTATATTCCAACACGTAGTCTGTAATCACAAGACGTGGTAACGGCACACTCAAGTTTTTTTAAACGTATATTAATGCCGCCACCTACACAGGGGTCAGTACACTACTCATTTTCACTTGAGCGAAGTGAGGAAAGTTGTGTACAGCGCCTTTCCCAAGGGCACAAGATCAGTGGCATGTCAGGACTCGAACCCGGGACCTCTTGGTTCCGAGTCGAGCACTCTGCCGCTACGCCACACGACCCCACTTGATTCAAGTGGTGATTCAACTTGAATGACAGCTAAGGGGTCATTTAGGGTCCAATTTTTTTATAAATCTCTCAATGGCTAAAGGATTTTTAAATAATCTTAATGATCTTATCAATGATCTCAGTAATCTTCTAATAATATTTCAATGGTCTAGAAGATAGTCTTATCATCTCCCAACGATATTTAAATGATTTTAATGATCCTTAGCTGATCTCAAATGTCCTTTAATAATCTTTTAATGACCGTAGTAGTTGATTGTTTATAGGTTGCCCAGTGTAGAAATGGGGCATTGCGATAGATCGTTAGCTACTGTTAGTTACAACCGACCTAAAAACGTTTGAAGATTGATTCTAACGCAATAAAGTTATCAGAATCTACGTGCTGTTTCAGATCCGACAAGACAAGTTTCAGATTCGTCAAGAAAAATGTATAAAGTTATCATTTCTGAATGACAGATATATGACTTCCAATATAAATGGGGCCATACGTTATCTACATGAACTACTGTCGTAAGCCCCTGTCACACATAGTAGTTCTTTATGGGGGATTGAAACGATTACATTTTGGGCCCCCTAACACCTTTCATTTTTGATATTTCGTGATCTGACTATGCTCGGGTCTTGATTTTTTTTTGATTTGGGAAGCACTTGTGCTCGGAAATATTAGACGTAAGTTTGGTTCCCCCAGCAGCTTGTTTGGGAACTGCAGGAGCGTTTGTTTGAAAATTTTTGATGTAGGATAACTCTCTTTTGTATCCAGAACCGTAGAGCCATCATGCTCAGACACGGTTCTGAACAGTCCACGCGTGTCCTGAACCGTGCCAGGGGCAAATCTACGTTCTTGGATACACGGAGAATAGCGGGAGTATCCCAAACCCTTGCCTGGTCCTAATCCTAACCCATTTACTAGATAGACACGTGTCTGGATATACGATAGCTCCTTCAGGGCGCTGTGCCATCATGCTCAGACACGGTTCTGAACAGTCCACGCGTATCCTGAACCGTGCCTGTGGCAAATGTACGTTCTTGGATACGAGGAGAGTACCGGGAGTATCCAAAACCCTTGCCTGGTCCTAATCCTAACCCCCTTACTAGATAGGCACGTGTCTGGATACGTACAATAGCTCCTTCTGGGCGCTGTGCCATCATGCTCAGACAGTGAACAGTCTTCGTGTATCCTGAACCGTGCCTGGGGCAAATCTACGTTCTTAGATACGCGGAGACTACAAGAAGAAGACTACCGTGCTCTTATGACGAGCGCATAGGGTGGTGCCCATCTCCATTTCGTAGCCCTTGGGCGACACACAGTTGTGCAGGGCACTACAGCAGGGGGCAAGTCCACTGGTAGTGCTGTGTGCTTGACCTTCCTACACTCTTTCTCATATGTGCTGAGTGCTAAGCAGAGAAAGAAGTGTGTACCATTTTTAAAGTCTTTGGTATGACCCGGCCGGTGTTAGAACTCACGACCTGCCGGTTACAAAGCGAGCACTCTACCAATTGAGCTATTGCACCGGTTGAGACTACCAGGAGTATCCAAAACCCTTACCTGGTCCTAATCCTAATCCCTTTACTAGCACCGTGTTACTAGATAGGCACGTGTATGGATACGATAGCTCCTTCTGGGCGCTGTGCCAATCCAACAAGCCGGCAAGCCGAGAAACGAGTCGTGCGCCTGGGTTTAGAGCAGGTCTGGGGGAGCGAAATGTTCTGTACGTGTCCAAGATATCATCTCCAAGCAGATGTTTTGGTGGCTGTAAAGACAGCATCAAATCGGTCAGGCAGTATCCCATTACCAGGCAGTTACCGTTAAAAATAGGGTTGTGTGGCGTAAAAGCAGAGCGTTCGGCTCGGAACCAAGAGGTCCCGGGTTCGAACCCTGCCATGTCACCGATCTTGTGCCCTTGGGAAAGGCACTTGAAACGACTATCCTAGATGGAGGCCTGGCGAACCCCATCCCGCATTAGCCACAAAAAAAATTAAGGCAGCAGAATCTTCAGCTAGTTGAAGGCGGCTGCCTCAAAATGAAAGAAAAATACAGCCCGGGCGACATTAGGAGCCGGCAGAAACTACGAAAGATGGCACCTAGTCCAGTAAAAATAAAATGTCTTTTATTTTCTCAAAGTAAAAAAAAAGACAGTCCACCAAAACGCCGACACCTCTGCTTGGAGAGTATCCAGGCCTTTCCCCTGTACAAGGCGTTCGTTTGCTAGGCCGTCAATCAATATAGGAAATCAACATGACAAGTAGTGATTGGTTGTCTTGCTAATATGATTTTCTACCGTCGGTCTGGAGTGGGAAAAGAGATACAGTGAGTCGAGTACGTGTATACCCGGTATCTTTTTCCAAAATACGGAGAGACCCTGAAAGCGATCAACATGACAAGTAGTGATTGGTTGTCTTGCTAATCTGATTTTCTACCGTCAGTCTGGAGTAGGGAAAGAGATACAGTGAGTACGTGCATGCCCAGTATCTTTTTCCAGAATACGGAGAGACCCTGAAAGCGATACCCCGTGCTAGTGTGAGCCGGGTATTGAAGCTAATGAGATCTGACGCGATGTTTATTTCATCACCACGGGAAGGTATTGTCCTGAAACACGTGAAGCGCACGGCTAGATCATCACACCAACCAACCTGCCAGGCGTGCTGCAACGATCGGTGTAAAACTCACCGGTGGTAGGCGGGCGGGGGGTTTCATCGTGAATTGGTCACACGAGTCAAAGTCAAGTGCGTTGCCCCGGAGGTGGGTTGATATTGATAGCTGCACGCCCGTTCTGGGAACGGTTCTCTCAGTCTTCCATTTCCGTTGACGTGGCCCGGGGCCCACCTGCGCATGTTCACGCCCGTATAAATGTGGGCTGCGCCCCGCCGTGTAGGCAAAGCCTGCCACACCGCGGGGCGTGCTGACTACACGTGCGAGCAGTAACCTAACACAAGCCGGCAGCCAGGTTACCCGCCTCCGTGTGCTTCTAAATCTGCTCCCCCGCCTAGCGAGCTTCTCGCTTTCAGTCAATCACCGAGCCGGGAACTCAGGAGCGCGCTACCGTTTACTCTAGTTTAGATCACCTCGTCATCACTCCAAGGTCTACAACAAGGCCGGAGGAACGACAGCCACCTTGTATCAACTGCAAAAACAGCAGATCTATATTTAAATAACTATATATAATGCAGTTTGTAAGCTGGGTGTTAGTCGCAAGTCTCCTGGTATCGAGGGACGTCCGAGCCTACATCGTGGACCGGGTGTCTCCAAGACTGCCGCATCGGAGATCCGACATCAGTAAGTAAACCTTGACTTCATGTTGTTCATATAGATACAGTTAAATGTGCAAAGATTAGTGGGGTCGTGGTCGACTCGGAACCAAGGGGTTCCGGGTTCGAGTCCTGACATGCCGCCGATCTTGTATGTGCCCTTGGGAAAGGCATTTTACACGACTTTCCTCACTTAACTCAAGTGAAAATGAGTATTGTCTGTCCTGTATTTGTTTCTATGTGTGGGACACTACACCAGCAATAGTTGCCCAGTGTATTGCACTGTTGCAATTTCAAATCAAATCAAAGATTGAGTGTAACAAGTCGTTCGGTACCGGTGTGATAAAGCTAGCTGCGTAGCGGTGTGGCGTAGCGGCATAGAGCTCGACTCGGAACCAAGGGGTTCCGGGTTCGAGTCCTGACATGCCGCCGATCCTGTGCCCTTTGGGGAAGGCATTTTACACGACTTTCCTCACTTAACTCAAGTGAAAATGAGTATTGTCTGTCCTGTATTTGTTTCTATGTGTGGAACAAGACACCAGCAACATCTGTCTCACGTGTATTGCACTGCTGTAATTTCAATAAATCAAATTAAATCAAAGATTGAGTGTAACAAGTCGTTCAGTGTGATATAGCCAGCTGCCGCCGCGCCGCGTGCCTGTAAAGCTGGTGTGTTACGCCGAAGGGCGGTTATACTGGCTATACCGATACAGACACAGTTAAATGTGTGAATGTTGGAGTTTTCGTCAGGTTTCTACAGATATTTATTAGTTAGTCTTATACTACCGACGCAAACCATCGGTTTTCGTGGGGTCGTGTGGCGTAGCGGCAGCGTTCTCGACTCGGAACCAAGAGGCCCCGGGTTCGAGTCCTGACATGCCACCGATCTTGAGCCCTTGGTAAAATGAGTATTGTACTGTCCCTGTGTTGGTGGTGGCATTAATATAAGTTGAAAAAACCTGAGTGTGCCGTCACCACGTCTTGTGATTACATGATGTTGGAATATATATTTAAAAAATCGGTTGTTTATTCTAAGTTCTAACTCGAGATTTAAGTGCATGTGTATTTGTTTGACCCGGTCCTCTATTAATGAAGCTTTCCTTTAGAAAAATCTCTCATACATGGCAAGAATGAAATCTTCACTTTGACGATTTCCCTTCTTCTCTTGAGGTGCTAAAATACCTTAAAGCACCGTAGCACCTCGCCTATATAGGGTGAATTTGGCACAGAAGACACAGCCAGTGGCATAATAGTCTAGACCTTACGAAACTCACCGTACCATTAACATTGTACTTGTGAATTTTAAATTTTCAATTTTAAAGATACAATTAGCAACAGAGAAACCCCAAATAAAAGAAAGGTATTAAAATCTACACGAATGGCACAACTCGTGTCTACGTGGTGTCCTGTGGCGTAGCGGCAGAGAGCTCGACTCGGAATCAAGCGGTCGCGGGTTCGAGTCCTGACATGCCACCGATCTTGTGCCCTTGGGAAAGGCACTTTACACTACTTTCCTGAGTATTGTCTTGTCATGTATTCGTCCTCTGCGTTGGTGGCGGCATAAAATAAGTTGATATACATGGAACTTGAGTGTGCCGTCACCATGTCTAGTTGGAATGTTGGAATATTAAAAAAAATCGTGTCTAGGCGTAAATGGGTGATTGATCTCTATAACAGACATCTTGACAGAAGTTCTCCCGATGGCACTTTTACCCTTTTCTTGCGATGAAAATGCTTTTAAAGTACG
Source organism: Branchiostoma belcheri (assembly GCF_001625305.1). Classification (NCBI taxonomy): domain Eukaryota; kingdom Metazoa; phylum Chordata; class Leptocardii; order Amphioxiformes; family Branchiostomatidae; genus Branchiostoma; species Branchiostoma belcheri. The sequence goes on from NW_017804487.1 coordinate 1,035,009, forward strand.
AAAGCTATAAATCTTAGTACTAACGGAGCATGGCGTCTGTAGACTCAATTTCTGCTGTGTTAATATTGCCTCTTAAGTGTCGAAAATGGGCGTTATAACCCCGGTACCAGGTCACTACCTTAAGGGCGACCTTTTCTTGTCGCACATGTCCACAGGTCATCGCGTAATCCAGTGTTCGTTCTGGAACCTGTCAGACTCTATTATGACTAAAGTATCCAGATTAACTGTGCTCTCGATTAGGCCATGTTGATTTGATTATATGGATGACATCCGCGCGCGCATGAAATTTTGGCCGTTTAAAAAAAAGGTTTAACCAAACTGTAAATACAAAACAGTTGCAAAATAAGCAAATATATACCGTAAGTTGCAAAAAAAAAATCTAAAAACGATACTAATGGCGTAGAATGCCAAAATTTAACAAAAAAAGACGAAAATATAAAGAAATGAATTTGAAGAGTAGATTATTCACCATTAGCCTGGGTGCAATCCGAATTTGTAACGATTTTTTAGGGGTAGCCGTTACAAATTCTGATGGCACCCACGCTAAGTCACCATACCATACTCTGTGTCATTTGTTCAACCTTCATAACCACGTAGATTTTATAATGAAATCAACTTTTTTTGCAAAACTTTTTTTTATTCGCACGCTTGCATCAGTTTTGGGGTTCCCAGAGGATGTCATCCATATAATCAAATCAACATGGCCTTAGTGCTTTCCAAACCACACTAGAAGTGCCGCGACTTCTATCCAAGTAGGAACTATCTTCATGAAAGAATTCTTGAACGGTGCGGCCTTCTGAAGAAATGCCCGTTACATTAAGTGGACTTTGCAAATTTTCAAACATGTGTCTTGTTCTTCACACATAAGTAAAGCTTTCCGTCGTTTTTTTTTTCTGTTTTGTGGTCTCGGTGACAACCTGGATACCAGACTCCCTACTGACTATATCTAAGAGAACCGCACGTGTTCTCGCTTTCTCGGTCTATTTTTAGCATGAAATCTTTAAATAATCTAATTCGCACATGTGTAGGGCATGACCGTTCACCACAGGTGAAAAACAAGCACTAAAATAGACATAATAAATGTTGCAACAACGAGAGTTCCAAGAACTACCCCCCCCACACACACACACACCGAAAAAGTCATAGATTTGATAAGGCCACACCGACTAAATTTTATGGATGACATCCTCTGAAGACCCCCAAACTAGTGCGCGCGGGCGAATAAAAAAAATTCAGGCAAAAAAAAAAAATGCTACTAAACCACAGGAATACAAAGCAGGTATTGTGAATTCGCGGCAATACATAGCTACGTGTACGACAAGCCGGTACATGTGCTGGCTTTTTTTTTTGGAATTTATGAATCGGCACTGTACGTATGTACTGAGTTCTTGAGTCGTGGAGCTTCTGTAGCCTGGGTGCCGTCCTACATAGTTACCATCGGCTCTGTATAGTCGCTAACTACCATGGACTATCCAGGCCTAGAGCCACGCCATAGCCTCGGAGGACGTGATCTTTTTTTTTTTGGGGGGGGGGCGAAAATTAATGCGCGCGCGGATGTCATCCATAAAATTAAGTCGGTGTGGCCTAAAGTCGACATACATAGTGCTGACTCGACTAGAGAGCCGTAATTCGGTACGGATGCAGTCCAGTCGTAAATGAGATATCTACGATGTCGTAAAGGGTTCCGTCCCGGCATGCTGGCGACTGTAATAATTCAACTCAGGGCCTCGCAAAAACCCGGGGCAGACGCTTGTGTCCTCTCGTTCCCGGGGGACTCAGTTCACACAACCCTGGGATCGAGACGCGTGGTGAAATCGGGACCAACTTCCGGTGTTCCAGGTAGTCGGTCCTCCTGGTGACTGTCCTTGGTACTGCAGCAGAACTAGCCGATTTCGAACCTTTTGTTTTGGACGTCCTGTACTCTAAATGTTGAAGGAACCCTATCCCATAAGTAACTGATATATGTACGGCAAAAATGAGATGTCACTAATGGAAAACGGTGGCTTCTTTTGTATCGAAGGCTGGCTATTTTGGGTGGTGCCAAAAAATAAAGAGGAATATCACGTAGCTTGTTGCGGGGACAGGTCAAACATTTCAAGTATGAAATGATGACGAAAATGTGCTAAGAAATTACAGTTAATGTCAATACCAGACAGATTTCCTTGCCGGGATATCGTTTTTGCCACACCAATTTAATTTCTTGGTTAACGGATTTTTCTAGAAAGATAATGGAGCGGGCGGGCGAAAAAAAAACGGTCTAGGCATCCTATTATGGCCCAAAATGGTACGATAGGAGCCATGAGGTCAACACACCAGGCTGGTTCAAAATTTAAACAATGAATTTTGAACTTTTAATGACACCACTGCATTGAAAGATGGAATAACTGTAACAACTAGGAAGAAAAGGACTGTTTTCAAATGTTCAGGGCAAAAACATTTTGCAGTTGATTCTGAATTTTTGTTTTTTTATTTTCGAATCAGAAAAAAACGAATCGGGCGAATCCGTTAACCAAGAAATTAAATTGGTGTGGCCTTACTGCCCTAAAAAATTGCCTTCGAACGCCCTTAAGCTCTCTGTCCCTCGGCCGTTCCAGCTATTAGCCACATGGACACGCGTGGACTATCATGACCCACTTAGACATACGAACCAGTACAATAAGTGACGCATTTTTTTGCCAGACGCGTGCAAAGTTTGTCGCGTAGTTTAGTTAGGCCACATGTACACCAATTTAACTTGTTGGTTCTCGGATTCACCTCTTAATTTTTTCTGATTTGCAAAATAAGAAGTGCACGGAAGTCTACAATCTCCGAGACAAGGGGCGATACAAACTTAGTCGCGTTTGGGATTGTATTCTTGCCGCGAAAGCGCCAACTACTTGTAGCTGCATATAGCGGCGAGAAGCATTACTCCAGTCAGAAGCTCTGAGAAAGGTGTTTGATAGACATTAGGCCACAGCAAGTAATTTTTATGGATGACATTAGTCCGCGCATTAATTTTCGCCTGATTTAAAAAAAAAAAAAATTTGTTGCCTTCTGACAGTGGTCAACATGCCGAAAATAGGCCAAGATGTCTGATGCCATGCCAGCAGATAACTATAGAGAGAGGAGATAATAAAATGCTCTGATATGTGATGTTCGCTGTGTTTTTGTGATGTTCCCACTGAATCAAAACCATTTGTCAATGTCAAAATTTTAAAATGTAAGAACCTTGTTTTTTTCGGCCCGCCTTGTTTTGTTCGCCCGCTCGCATTAGATTTGGAGTCTGCGGAGGGTGTCATCCATATAATTTACTTGCTGTGGCCTTCAAAGGAGAGAGAAGCACTTAGGCTATAACTTATAGTGTGTGAGAAAGTCCTCGGCTGATACCCTCTCGGATTTCTTGTTGTCTTCAGGTCCTATCCAGGAGTGTCTTGATGCGGAGGCTGAGACAGAGAACGTGTGTGACGTGTTCCTGTGCCTGGAGCTTGACGACACCTGTCTCATCCAGGGTCTGTACGACCTGTGCCTGAACTTCTTCCGGAACACCAACAACTTCAGTCAATCGGTAAGAAACATTTTCGAACAAGAATTCGGAGATCTCATACCTCCATGAAATATATGAGTTTTTCTAAATGTTTTTACACAGTACACTACAGTACAGAACAAAATAACACAGGTTTTTTGGTTTCAAACACACAGTAGCACCTTTGGCCTGGATATGGTCATGTAGGCTTTTCCCGAGGGAGAAACTCATTAATCAACACGGGCAGGCGCTGCCTCCACCCCTCACATCTGTTTTCCCTGCCACCCCGCACATCTGTTTTCCCTGCCACCCCGCACATCTGTTTTCTCGGAAGTTCTGCTGCAGTACCAAGGTCAGCCACCAGGAGGCCCATATTTGACCTTGACCTTTGACTGGCTTCCTAAGACCTACCAGCATAGCAAATATCATCACAATCCATAAAGGTGTTCTGAAGTTATGCTGACTACAAATGTGCGGAAACACACACACACACACACACACACACACACACACACACACACACACACACACACACACACACACACACACACACACACACACGACGAACAACACACTCTTCTCTCTCTCCCTCTCTCTCTCAGACCATTGGCTTTTTCACTTCATTTCGCCTAAGGCGGTGCATCCGGCTGCTGCACCTATCAATGTAAACCTACTGGACCATTGTGTC
>NW_017804487.1:1039218-1041177 GCF_001625305.1 Branchiostoma belcheri
CACACACACACAAACACACACACACACACACAGACGCGCCAAAAACAATACCTCCATTTTTCATGGAGGTAATAAAAGCTCGTCTAATATGAAACAAGGTTGAACTGCAAGCAGGGTCGGTAATACTCCCCACGGGCTCAACTCCCCCGCAGCGGTAATTTAGATAGGCGGGCGAAGGGCTTCTGGCTGCCGAAGGAAAACGGCTAGCGGCCCGAAACGAGTCTGGCACCCAGGGTACTACAACTACTACTACATGTATTACTACTACTACTACTACTTCTACTACTACTACTACTACTACTACTACTACTACTACTACTACTACTACTTCTACTACTACTACTACTACTACTACTACCACTACTACTACTACTACTACTACTATAATTACTACTACTACTACTACTACTACTACTACTACTACTACTACTACTACTACTACAGTAACTACTACTACCACTACTACTACTACTACTTCATACTGTCGCCAAACGACCTCCTTGGAGATTTCATTCTAATCAGGCTTGACTGATACATCTAGAAAGGCAACATTTGCAAAGCAAATGCATAAGGTTTACCTTCTCATATGCGTCTTCTCTGTTAATTCTTACTCAAACACATTCATATATATATGGTCTTGACAGGAGCCTAAATCCCTTCTGCTATTAAATTGATGTAGCCCAACAGTACTTGCCATGGTGACAGACGTCTGGTTCAGGTCATTGACCTTATTGGTTTGAAGAAGAAGAAGAGGCTGGAAACAGAGCAAAAACAATATGTTTCCCTTCGGCAAACATAATTACAATGTTTCCGTCAAACACTGGGAATGTCATCTTTACCAACGAACACTTTACCAACCAACACTGACCTATATAAGATACATGTCCCTACTTGATATACCTGATAGCATGCCCAGTCTGAAATATGAGTGTGTGTAGTCTTTTCTAGGCCATGTGCCGTCTACATGATCTACAAATCGTTAGTTTGTACAAAAAAAGGCCTCCTGTGCACGCCTCCGAGTGTGTGGGTGTTTTAATGCTGGCTTTTGTAGAATTGTGAATGGTTTCTTTTCCCGATCACCCTACAACCAACAGGGAATCGTGGGTTTGTCCTTTGATTCTCGGTTGATTGTAGGACGGTCGGCAAAAGAACGATTCTATAAAACCTAGTGTTAAAACACCCACACGTTCGCTGGCCTTTGTAGAATTGTGAACGGTTTCTTTTCCCTACCACCCTACAACCAACAGGGAATCGTGGGTTTGTCCTTTGATTCTCGGTTGATTGTAGGACGGTCGGCAAAAGAACGATTCTATAAAACCTAGTGTTAAAACACCCACACGCTCGGAGGCGTACACAGAAGGCTATACAATACATTTGAAACCAGACCGCACACACATTGATCAATTCCCTAGACGATACAGCCTTTCACAAATTAATGGCCTGAACAACGTACCCTATTCTGTAATTTCATTACTTAGATCTGTTCTATCTTACCTCCACATAACGCTAAATACATAACAGCTTTAACGGATAATGGCACACATGGGACTTGATGTATGTCTTTGGTTAAGATGATTACATTTTGTTTGATGTCCCAAATAATTTTGTTCCCGTTTTTACTCCGTCATGGAGGTCGATGACTTCCGCGGAGTATTGAAATAAGACGTGTAAGTACACATGTATGTTCGGAGCTGTAACTCACGATCTCTTTGCTGCATGGGTATGTAGATTAGCATGTTGTCTGCTCGTATGCAAGAGATGATGCTCCATATCCCTACCACACCTGCTCACATACACACACACACACACAGTACACACACACGCACACACACACACACACACACACACACGCGCGCGCGCACACACATGCACACACACACACACACGCACACAGACACACACAGTACACATACACACACACACACACACAGTTCACAAACACACACGCGCGCGCGCGCA
>NW_017804487.1:1041206-1064555 GCF_001625305.1 Branchiostoma belcheri
ACACACACACACGCACACACATATATACACAGTACACACGCACACACACACACACACACACACACACACACACACACATACACAGTACACACGCACACACACACACGCACACACACATGCACACACACGCACGCACACAAACACGCGCGGGCGCGCGCACACACACACGCAAACACACGCACACACACGCACACACACACACACGCGCGCGCGCGCGCACACACACACACACACACACACACATAGTACACACACACACAGTACACACACACACAAACACATACACACCAACTAACAAACAAACAAACGCTTTGGAAAGTACATCCTTCTTGGCGAAGGTAATAAACGCTGCCAACAAACCCAGCTTCTTAAAGGTAATTTTCATTCACGAGATCAACAGGAAAGCATAATCGACTGGAGTAAAATACGATTACAGGCGTGGGTGGGAGAAACCGAAAATCATCCCAGGAGGAATTAAACACGTTTCTTTGTCACAAGATGGATTGAGCAGATTTTGGAGCAGACTTAATAGCAACAAAATCTGCTCAATCCATTCTTTCGTGCAGACTTCGACTCACGTGTGAAAATGTTAACTATTAATCTTAATCAGGTTTAATTGGTGGAGATGCAAAGTATGTCATGATTGCCGGTATGTCATGACAGCCCATAGGTGTGCTTAAATCTTTAGATCATTATTACATCATTAGAAACGTTATACTTAAAATGGTAACGAAATGCTGCCTTGAGAACATGCTATCTACGTACATTTAGTATTAGTATTTTTACTAAAGAATATGTTTAGATGGATTCACTGTGATATAATGCAGTGTGTTCATGTGTGTGTGTGTTAGAGCGCGCGTGCGCAAATATGTGTGTGTGTGTTTGTGTGTGTGTGTGTGCGTGTGTGTTTGCGCGCGCGCGCGCGTGTGTGTACTTCGTACTACTCTAATTCATTTTATATTCGCGTTAGCAAAAAAAGTTCGCGGTCTGAAAAAAAGTTCACGGCACTATTTGTTTACGAATAATGTTAACGGTACATAAGTGACTGCAAAACCACAACCATAAAAGTACCTAGTGGAAACCCCAAAGGCCCAAGACGACCCCTCACGTACTTTTTGCGGTCATTTTGGTACACTACGTATTATTCTGGGATGTCATCCAAGTCTTACACGAACGCTTACGTATACACAAGGGATATCATTGACTCGAACAATAAAAAAAAGTTCAATTTAAAGTGACCTTAAAGATTACTCTAAATTTCTTTATGTCTATTTTGTTAAATGTTAAATGGATCTATGCGTTAAGCACTCCTACAGTCGTATCTCCCCCAACAAAAACCGTACAAGATCAAAACCGTCTGTCATTAAAGTTTCTGGCACGATCTGAGCTTTGTCGTCGGATAGGTGAGCATGTTACAACGATCATAATCTTAGCAATTGTAAGAAAAATTTCAAATCGTCTTCCCTTGAAATATATTGAATAAATTTAAAAATTACTAAAAATATTTATTTATTGTGTTATCAAATAAAAACATTGTTTTTGCTCAGTTTCTTCCTCTTCTTCTTCCTCTTCTTCTCTAAACAGTGACCTCTGTGTGGCCAATTACCTGAATTGTTGATGTCTGTCACCATGGTAACTTGTCTTGGGTTACATAATGTTGCAATTTTAAAGTTGGAGGGATTTAGACTCCTGTCACCATATATGCGAATGTATTTGAGTAAGAATTAATAGAGCTGACCATGTGCGAAGGTAAACATTATGCATTTGTTTTGAAAATGTTACTTTTCTAGTCGTATCTACAACTGTCTATTTAGTCCGTGGGCCAGACCCCCAAATTTCACATATCGGTACCACCTGAGGCGGCAAATTCTCATCATGGTTTTGAAAAGTAGGGTATCTGTGGAATATATTCTGATATGATAGCCGTTGCACATTGGTAGCTTTGACCTTGCTATTTGACCTTGAACTTTGACCTCATATGAACCGCGTCCTTTTGCACTTACAATGAAAAGGGGAGTGGTAAATAACCAAATATGGATATTTTTCAATGTAACTTCATGGACTGATAAAACAAGAACCAAGGATTACAAAAATGTTATTTTTTTTCAATATGTCAATTCTACAAGAAGTTATGAGCTTTCGAAATTCGATTTTTTGTTAAAAAATGGTAAAAAATAGAATGTTTACTTTTCAAAACCTGTCAAATATTCAGATTACATATTTGAGCCTGCTTCATGCATTCATCTGACTTTTTGTATCATAATTGCAACAAGAAAAGGTCATTGACTTCCACTGAATCCACTTCAAGGCATCTGCCGCTGTTACAACTGCTCGTATTTTGTCTCAGAAGATTCTGGCCAAGATTTACTTTTAGAAGGTGATAAACAGTGCCAGATGTCAGGGGAGTGCCAGGTTTGTCACCTACTAATTATGGTTTCGTCTTTCTACTAAGTCAGGCCACACCACCTTAATTTCATGGATGACATCCGCGCGCGCATTGATTTTCCCACGTTCTCAAAAAAAAAAAAAAGATCACGTCCTCCGAAGCTCTGGCCTGGCTCTAGGGAAGTACATGGGTACTTAGAGACAATAGGGAGCCGGTGGAAACTCTGGAGGACGGCATCCAGGCTACCAAAGCTCCACGACTCAAGAACTCAGTACATACGTACAGTGTCGAATTCATACATTACACAAAAAGCCAGCATTTTCCGGCTTGTCGTATACGTCGCTATATGTATGTACTGCCGTAAATTCACAATACCAGCCTTGTATTCATGTGGTTTAGTAGCATTTTAATTTTTGGCCGGATTTTTTTTATTCGCCCGCGCGTACTAGTTTGGGGGTCTTCAAAGCAAACGAAAAATAAATTTGAAGAGTAGATTATCCACCATACTATACTCTGTGTCATTTTTCAACCTTCATGACCACGTAGATTTCATAATGAAAGCAACTTTTTTGCCAAACTTTTTTTTATTCGCACGCTCGCAACAGTTTGTGGGGTTCCCAGGGATGCCATCCATATAATCAAATCAACATGGCCTAACTAAGAAATGGTGTCAAAGACCTCCCCTGAAAATGAGTTGTTGCGTAAACTGACCTCCTTTTAAACTATAACTGTTGCCAACATCAATACCAAAGGCACAGGTCTGTCAGCCAAAAATAGAGGCGCCGCTGCCCTGAACCAATGTGTTTCTTTTGTCAAGGCAAGACATGTGGAAGGTCCCAGATAAAGGTCAAGAGAACAGAGTTAAAAGGTGTCTGATTTTCACGAGTGTTAAATTAAAGGAAGAGTTCAGTGCTCCATCTGAAGGCACTGTAAAGATTCCTTCGACTATCATTTTGGTTAAAAGACACAGATATTTCAGACCATGTAAACTTGAACCTTAAACATCAATTGTCTGGCCATTATGTAGCAAGTTGAATCAACATATCCGCGAGGCAAAATGAGATGTCACTGACATCCGGATTTTCGAGCGTTGCGGAGCGAAAATCCGGATGGTACTCAGGCGGAGCGAAAATCCGGATGGTACCCAGGCGGAGCGAAAATCCGGATGGTACCCAGGCGGAGCAAAAATCCGGAGCGAAAATCTGGAGCGAAAATCCGGATGGTACCCAGGCTACTTTTTATGACCCGTCTGCTAGCACTTATGGCGGGAAACCATCCGTATCTGCCCTTTGTAACACGCGTGCTGTCACGTGCCCCACCCTCACCGCGTGTCTCTAACTGTCGTCTGTAACCTTCAATTTGTTCCAACGTTTATCACCAACCAGAGCTGCCTTAACGTTAAGCCCTGGTCACAACCCGCCGTCCGTGCGTGTTGTCCGTACGTTTTTGGGAGGCTACGTCTGCTACGTTTTTTTTCTAAAAACGTAGGGAAGGAGTGGCGTCGACGCACGTTACTCGCAAGGTGTAAGTGAGTTGTACGTGCTTACAACGTACGATCTCTGTGCGATTGCAACTTCATCGTAAGAAGGCCGTACTCACGCGTGCGTCTTCCGCCCGGTACGTACGGGGCACGCGCGTCGCCCGTACTCCATTTACAGTATGGTTGAAACCTTTTTTTTTTTTAAATGGCAAAAAAAAATCATGCGCGCGAGGATGTCATTCATATAATCAAATCAACATATGGCCTTAGGGTATGTCGGAAGTAATGCGCATGCAAAGCCGAGTGTTTTAAAATGTTTGAAACATTCGGGTGTGAACGGGAGGTTCGGCCATTGGTTCGTGACTGGTTGGCCGGTGTTCGGGAGTAGGCCAGCAGTGGTCAAATTATTAAACTCAAATATCAATTTTGATTCAATTCGTATCGAAAGGTAGGCGTGGCCTAAATCTGGTCAGACTGTTCCCGAACTTTAGCCTTGTTTGGTTGGTGGTCGGGGGAAGGTACTAAATGTGTTACAGTGACTTATTTTAGCTTCCAGCTCTATTTTGTATGTAACTGTAAGCAGGACGACATGGTCACAACGTGCGGATTTCTAAAGCCTCGGTCACAACCTACTAGTTTCAGTAGCCCTTGGGCCACACAATTGTGCAATCACTACAGGGGGCTAGTCCGCTGGTACTGGTGTGTTTTTAACTCCCATACTCTTTCCCAAATGCTGAGTGCTAAGCAGAGAAAGCAGCATGTACCATTTTAACAAGTCTTATTTGGTATCACGTGCACTCAACCGGGGATCGAACTCACGACCTACCGAATGCAAGGCGAGCACTCTACCCACTTGGCCATTGCATCGGTAACTGTGAAGGTTGGGATAAAGCAAAGTTTTTGCGCGTGTGATAGAGGGACACATACATGTCCGATTTCTGACTGATGATCAAACGATAGGTGTCAGTGACGCCTCTGGTTAATGGTCCCTGTCCCTTAATGTCATCTACCGGTGCGTGAAGTCTCCATTAGGCATTAGCGAAGTCTCCAGGTACGACCTGTGACGCTAGTCAACCAGAAAACCGAGTGCATGAAACCATTCACCCAGTGCCATTTCCTCTTATTATAGACATTTCAGGCCCGTTGCTATATGTCTAATTGTCGGAAGATGTATTTTATGACTGTCATGTGTGCTCATACAAGAAGGGGATGACTTTGTATCGACCTTGCAGGCATCTATACTGATCTTTGTTCTTTTACACAAGTTGTTAGCGCTTTAGAGATGTGCAGTGTTGTCATTCCTAAATGTCGTCACAAGTATCTGTACTTGTAGTGTTCCAAGATGAAGTATTACCTACCCATGTCGCCTTTTTTGTGGCTTAAGCCTCGGTCACAACCCGCCGTACGTGCTTCTGCGTGCTGTCTACGTGCAAAAACGTGAGGCAAACGTAGGGCATCCGTGCGTGGTGAGTACTGCCTCCGTACGGAATCTTACGGATTTGGGAGCACGCAGGCACGCCGTAGAACTTTAAGTGCATGTAAAACTTTTTCCACATGCGGTCTGCGGATTTACCACCCGTACGTGCGGGTACGAGCGACGCGCGTGCCCTGTAGTGCCGTACGTAAGCAGCACGTGTGAGTAATGTTGCAATCGCACAGAGATCGTACGTTGTAAGCACGTACAACTCACTTAACACTTGCACAACGAACGATGCACGCAACCGCTCACGGCCAGACGTGCCGTGCGGACCATATTCTTACACCTTGCGCAACCGTGCGAGTGACGTGCGAGTGACGTGCGTAGACGCCACTCCTTCCCCACGTTTTCAGAAAAAACGTAGCAGACGTAGCCTCCAAAAAACGTACGGACAAAAAGCACGTACGGCGGGTTGTGACCGAGTCTTACTGCTGTAAGAGGTAGAGGTTGAAGGTGGTTCAACATCTTGAAGGGTGACAGTTTTAGAAGGCGTGGGCAATAATAAGTGTAAAGTAACTTCTGCTTACATGTTACAGTCACGCCTTCAAATATCAGAGTTATCAACCGGTACCAAGAATTGAGGTATTCAAAAACTCGTATTTCCCCAGAAATATCGTAGACTGGAATTCGTTGCCACCAAGCACAGTTGGAGCATCATCACTAGAAAGCTTTAAACAACTCCCTTCTCCATTGCAAATTAGTGTCATTCAAGAAGGTGAGATGCCAGAATATGGTGCCTTTCGAATGTGTTTAAAATCTAGAAACACAGCTGTCAGCCATGTTTGTTTACATTCTGGTGGTTTGTGGTGGTACCACAATTTAACTGAGTGTGCCTCGCGTGGGCTGTTTTGGCGCCAACCATAAAAGTCAGAAATGTGAGATAATTTCACAAATAAGTTGAAAACTGAAGGTAATTACAATCACAAGAGGATTTTTTCGGCACAAAATTGTGACATAATGGCCGTTTAAAGGGTAAATACGATTGCAATCAAACTGACGCCATAAAAAGTTATTAACAATCATCCATTTTCTGAACATTTTAGATAAATTGAATCTAAAACGAATGGATCCACAATTTAATGTGAGGATTTTTTCGGAACAAAATTGTTACATAATGACCGTTAAAAGGGTAATTATGATGGCAGCCAAACTGACGCGTGAAAAAATTAACAATCATCCATTTTTTCGTAATTTTAGGTAAAAGCAATCTGAAACGAATGGATCCACAATTCAATGTGAAGATTTTTTTAGGCACATAATGACCGTTGAAAGGGTAATTACGATGTCAGCCAATTTACAATTTACAATCACCCATTTTTCTGTAATTTCAGATAAAAGCAATCTGAAACTAATTGTTGTTAAGATTGTTATTGTTAAACTGCCATTTAGGCTGTTTGTTATTGTATATAATTGTAGCTATTAAAAGTTTGTAATATAGTGTTAATGACCCGCCCTGAGGTGAATACGGTGTCATACTTCATGGTCGGTTCCTATAACCACCGAATGAACGACCGAGGCCGCGGAGCCAGTTACCATGGTGACAGACGTCAATAAATCAGGTCATTGGCCACGTCAGAGGTCACTGTTTGAACAAGAAGAAGACGAAACTGAGCAAAGTTTTTCCTTCGGTAAACATAATAAATAATATTGAAACTATCTCGTATATTTAAAACAATATTTGGTTTCTAGGGCCAGGAGTGGATTGCCGGGTCGTTCAGCTGTATTGCCGGGACGCTGCAGCAGATCGTGGGGCCGGACCTGGAGGACTGTGATCGGCTCGGCAGCCTGGTGCTCACCATCGAGGAGGAGTGTTTCTCCAACTACGGCATCTGTCAGATGGTGCGGTACAACGCCGAGCCGCTAGAGGCATCGCTGGCGTCTACTGACCTTATGAATCAAAAGTATGTATTATTTGATCTTTAGTTATAGAAGACCATACAAAAGTCCCTGTACTTTTTGTTGTGTCAATAAAGAATCAGAAAGGTTCTTATCTGAAGTGTTCTATGATTGCGTAGGAACGAAAGTCTGTTAAAGTGTTATCTGCAAATATAAATTAAGCGTTTCTTCCATGTGTTGTTGATTATTCTCATTAGCATGCATACATTGCATCTCGAGCTTTCTTTCGTAAAATGTTTATTATACGTCGTTATACAGAGCACACTTATTATACCACTGTCACACATTCAGAAAAGTAGCTATAGGGTGTCTGTGGAATATATTTTGCCTTTGCAGATTGGTAGCTTTGACCTTGCTATATGACCTTGAACTTTGACCCCATATGGACCATGTCCTTTTGTACTTTTAATGCAAAGGGGGAGGGGGTGGCAAATAATCAAATATGGATATTTTTCGATGTAAACTTCATGGACGTTAAAGCAAAAACCAAGGATTAAAAAAAATGTTAATTTTGTTTAGATTCTGTTTGACTGTGACTTATGAATGATTTTCACACTTCCCATAATGCCTAGTGCTGGTCACGGATATGACGTAAGAAGCGGATAGACTCCAAACAGATGTGACATGATGGCATTTCAGTAGATATCCAGTTCTTCTTCTTCTTTCGTTTGGCAAAGTTATTAGTCTTGGTTAATCTTCAAGCAGATCCTTTTCGGTGGCAAAAAGACAGTATCAACTTGGCCAGACAGTATCCATTAGCCAGAGAATGTCGCCGGCGCCATATATAAAAAGCTAATGATCATTCCCCCACAACCTCTGCTTGGAGAGTAAGTCTTGGTCACATGTGTAGGAAAGTTGTTTACTAGCCTATGTAGGTCAAAGTCTCCCAAATTAGGAATATCCAGTTGAATTGTAGCGTTAGGTTGCGGTTGCTTCGAAAGTGACTTACCCATGATGCACTGAGAACTGTCATGGCGCCATCACCAGCACTAGGTATTATGGGAAGTGTGAAAATCATGAATTCACCATTTTCACACTTCCCATAATGCCTAGTAAAGATCACGGATATGGGTGGGATATGACGTAAGAAGGGGATATGCGTAATGCGACCGTGCGAGTAGGAGAGTCTTCGGTAGAAGGTAGAAAGATAGAAGATACTAGTACGTCATTTTCTCTAATTACAACAAAAATGCAATTATGGCATGCGATTTATGCTAGACAAATAATTCAAAACAATGTAGTTGACCAGTTTGTCGATAGAATTTGCTGGAAATACTAGTATTACATCGAGGAAGGGGGAGGGGTGGTCTTACGTCATATCCGTGACCTTTACTAGGCAATATGGGAAGTGTGAATTTGGTGAATTGTAGCGTTAGGTTGTGGTTGCTTCGAAAGTGACTTACCCATGATGCACTGACAACTGTCATGGCGCCGTCACTAGCGCTAGCGCTAGGCATTATGGGAAGTGTGAAAATCATGAATTCTGACAGACACATGACTTGTTTTTTTTGTGTGATAGGACCGTGCAGCAGCTGGTTCAGACCGCCATGCAGTGCGGCCGCACGGTGCGCTTCATCGTCCACCGGATCCTGAGAGACATCCTGGGCGGGAACCCGGCCCTCTTCTCCTCGCACGACTCCCGCTTCCTCAGCCTCATCAGGGGACTCGGGAAGTGAACAGCATCGCAGTTGCTACTTTTCGTCTCGCAAGGCCATGTTGATTTGGTTATGTGGATGACAGCCTGTGGGAACCCCAAAAACGATGCGAGCGTGCGAATAAAAAAAAGTTTGGCAAAAAAAAAAGTTGCTTTCAGTTATAAAATCTGCGTGGAACAAATGACACAGAGTGGTATTGCGAATAATCCGTCTTCAAATTAATTTCTTTACCCTTTCGTCTTTATCATTTGATTTTGGCATTCTACGACATTGGTATCGTTTCCCAATGTTTTTTTTTATTCAACTTACGGTATATATTTACTCATTTTTCAACTGTTTTGTACGATTTACAGTATCGTATAAAACTTTTTTTAAACGGCCGAAAATTCATGCGCGCGCGGATGTCACCCATATAATCAAGTCAACATGGCCTATAAACGGTCGTTGCCATGTCTTGGCGGGCCTCCTAACGGGTACCTTACAGTTTGAGGTCAAATTGTTTTTGTAGGAAACAACGATTGGGGCTTGCTTAGATGATACTTAACATAATTAGATGACATTTATGCAAATCAGGATCTAATTTGCATAGTTAACTAAAGAGGACATTCTATGCGTTTGAAATGTTTCCCCCACAACGATACTAGTTGATATATGTCATTCACCGATATGCCATTGACTAATTTAATAGGCAACGACTGTTTACGAGACGGAAACTCGCTGTGAAAAGTAAAACATAAGAGTAAATGTGTGCAGATATCGGCGCTAGGGACGGATGGATAATATAACAACCTCTAGTTTAATTCCGACCAATTCCATATCTTAGAAACCTTACATCTAGATGGGCTAATATCGTAAACTATAAGTAAAAATAATGTAAAACTAGAAAGGCCAATATTTGCTTTGGAGCAAATACAGCGATGGGTTCACCACATTTTACGACGTCATGGCAGGGAAAGAATGAGAAACACAAGGGAAACCAATGATTACATTGATATAACTATAATATGAAGTAACATACAACTAAAACAACAGTTGGATAGCTATTCCCTACTTTATTGGTTAGGATTTTTAATTGCATAATGCAAACTGTTGATTTTCAAAATAAATAAAAAAACGTTCATGCCCCGCATTCCAATGCTGGAGCAGAAAAGCTTGAAATACCTACCAAAACACTTGAATAAAGACATACTGTCAGTATGGAAATCTCTGTGCAGGTGTTAATCAAGTTAAATCCCAACAGCCAATCAGCAAGAAATGCTCTGTGCAGGTGGAAATGCTCTGTGCTTGTGTTAATCAAGTTAAATCCCAACAGCCAATCAGCAAGAAGTATAGAGGAAAGCTGCATGCCTATTGGTTGATGCCCTGCATTCCATTGTGATGACTCATGCCCAGACGTGGTAAACACGGCACACTAACACAGTAATACATTTGCTATAATACAGCCAAAAAACTCAAATAAAACCATTCTAAAAGCCTGTATCACAATAATTTAAAAAACGCCTAGGGGTATTTGCCCACTGTACCTCCATACCAAATTTCAGGACCTTGGGCCCTAAAATGAAGAAGCTGAATCCATTTAAAAAATGGCAGGAGGAGAAGGAGGAGGAGAAGAAGAAGAAACACCAGAAAAAGCAATATGAACCCATAAAAAATATGTTTACGCAACAGTCATCGAGGACCCCTTGGGGATTAACCCAATTCTGCAGAATTCTTGGAACTGGAATTCTGCAGAATTGGGTTAATCCTCAAGCAGTCCTCGATGACTGTTGCGTATACATGTTTCTTACATTATTTTCACTTAGGCCACACCAATTTAATTTCTTGGTTAACGGATTTTTTCCAGAAAAATAATCGAGCGGGCGGGCGAAAAAAACAAAAATAAAAACAGGCCTAGGCATCCTATTATGACCCAAAATGGTACAATAGAAGCCATTAAGTCAACACACCAGACTGGTTCAAAATTTAAACAATGAATTTTGAACTTTTAATGATACCATTGCATTGAAAGATGGAATAATTGTAATGACTAGGAAGAAAAGCACTGTTTTCAACTGTGCAAGGCAAAATATGAGCATTTTGCAGTTGATTCTGACTCTTTTTTTTCGCAAAGCAGAAAAAAATGAAGCGCGCGAATCCGTTAACCAAGAAATTAAATTAGTGTGGTCTTAAACTTTACAATTATTATATATTGGCCCATCTAGATTTAAGGTTGCTGAGGTATGGAATTAGTCCGAAATTAAACTGGTCGCTGTTATATGTAAAAAAAAAATATGACCACTGATAAAAGAGGCATGTTTAAAGACGTAAAGTTTGAATTTTTTTTGGGATTATCATCTTTAATTTCAATATTGGAGACACGGTAACTAAAATGAATATGTATGTGTTAAAAAGTCGGCATTTTGTTATGGGTACACGATCAATTATTTATACAGAATATAATTACTACAGAATTAATGATGATTGTTTCTGGATATATTTATTGGTTGTGCATGGTAAGGTGTGGTGACGACAGTAATGTGTTGTTTAGAATTAAGGCTACGAAAATGCTACTTAAAATTGTTCTCTTGATAATATATTAATGCAAGGCATTATGCATAAATAAGGCCAATTTTATGGATGACATCCTCTGAAGACCCCCAAACTAGTGCGCGCGGGCGAAAAAAAAGAGAAAAATCCGGTCAAAAATAAAAATGATTTTGGCATTCTAGTATATCGTCATCATTTTCCAATATTTTTTGTTTGCAACGTACGATATATATTTGCTCATTTTGCAACTGTTTTGTACAATTTAGAGTATGGCGAAAAAACGTTTTTTTTGGAAACGGCCGAAATTCATGCACGCGAGGATGTCATCCATATAATTACAAGAGAAGATGGTGTTTAAAAACTGAGTGTGCCTGAGCCATATTGAGTGCTGATCAAGTATTGTATGTACTACTCGAGCAAGTCTCATGCAGTAAGAATTAATTGTATGTACGCGGGTGGTGTATGTACAGTGGGGGGTTTATAGGCGCTACCAACTGATCCGGCAAACGGGGCTAGACCTTTTCGGCCGAGTGGTTACAGCGTCGGACTGGTGCCCGGGAGGTCGTGGGTTCGAACCAGGAGGGTTTTTACTGGCTCCTCCTGTTTCTTACAGTGGTTCCCACATCGGCCCTGGGAGTTCTGGCAAAGAGTGCCGCTCCAGGGATGTCGAATTCGGAAGATTCGAGGACGAACTCCACTAAAAGGTCTAGACCCGTTTGCCGGATCAGTTGGTAGCGCCTATAAAGCCTCACTTTTACAGGTATATCAACTACATAACGACAATATTCAAATACAATTCAAACTCAGACTACTCCTAGAAACGGGAATTATCTACTTCTGGACGTTACGAGTGACATAAGTCACTCTTCTTCAGCTGAAATAAACTGACAGAACTAGTCAACAATACCTACAATGTTACAAAACTAAAGAAATATTACTGATTCCAATGCTGTTGAATCTGGAAACCAACATTAGCTGTAACAGTTACGTCGTGTACTCTAACTTATACATAGCTTACAGACAAAGAGAAAAAATATAGATCTAGCATATGTCAGTGAATGTTAGACATTAAGGTAATTAGATACGCCAAAAATAAACAGTCACTCAAGCATCTGGATATGCTTTTGGAAACGGTCGGGCGTTTCCGGTAGCATTCACTACCTTCCGTAAGTGACACTAGAGAGTTGTCAGTAAAGCAGGTTTATAAGTATGAACTACTGATTGATATGGATAGATCTAGTACACGTGTACTAAGGTGCAAAGCTACAAGAAGATATTGGAGCAAATTGTATTTGAAACAGTAGTAGTTACAATTGGCTACAGAGATAGTACAAACATTGATGCTTTAGTGATCAGTAATAAGAAGACTGGCCTAGCCGTGTGGTCTCCATGCCAACCGCACTTATAAACAGAAGAAACTGATTGGACACAGGGAATGAGCTATGTCTCTTCCTGGTCTCAGAACGGAAGGACTGGTGTGCCAAAGGGACTCACCACTGGGTAAATAAAAGAGATCCATGTTGAACTTCTGTCGCTGGTTTGTTTATTGTTTTGCGGCGCGTCCTTAGAAACGGTGAGGTGAGGGCCCCCGGGCCCGAGTTTAGGCCACACCGACTTAATTTTATGGATGACATCCTTTGAAGAACGACAAACTAGTGCGCGCGGGCGAATAAAAAAAAATTCCGGCAAAAAATAAAAATGCTTCTAAATCACAGGAAAATAAAGCTGGTATTGTGAATTTCAGGCTAGCGACGTATACGACAAGCCGGAACATACCGGCCTTTTTGCGGAATTTATGAGTCAGCACTGTACGTACATGTAATTAGATCATCAGGTTACTAGTAGTATAAGTCACTGAATAAAGAGACACACGGTCACCGAAACGTATGTTGAAATACACCATTTAAAGTGTCTCTTTATTCAGGACTTGATAACCAATGTGGAAATTCTCATGGAATATGCAAATTAGCTCCTGAACTGCATAATTGGCAGTTGATTATGTCAATTACCAAATCACGACAATCCATCGACGCTTTCTAGAGTTCTTAACTCCCAACGTCGCCACCTTAAAAATCACGCCCACAGCATGTACAGATATCAAAGCCAGAAGTTTGCTGCAGTACCAATGACTGTCACAAGGGGTCCAAAATCCTTGGTCAGGTCGTTGTACAGAGCGAGGACATGTGTTAAGACTTTCTTCAGGGTCTTTCTAGCTCCATCTAGTGGTTTATGTGTAAACTTCAGTGCCAGCAAGACCCCGAGAAGTACACTACTCCAATTGACGACATTTGAAATTGTCGACAAGGTAGACAATTAAGGGAACCAAGTACTACATAAACAACAGCTTATTGGTGCATTGGTTGCAAAACAAATTGACGAAATTGATAGATGTCCAGTCATGGCCAAATAACATGCTAAAACACTTGACAAAGCGGATTGCCATGGAAACAGCCAATCAGAATGCTACTGGCATTGCTTGGATATCCAATCAAAGAGGGCTGCCGTGGAAACGGCCAATCAGATTCCATTGCTGATTCATTCAATCAGAACTTGGTAGAGATTAAATGGAGACGACCTATCAACTGCTATTGCCAGGATAGCCAATCAGCACTTGACAAAGAGGACTGCAATGGAAAAAGCCAATGAGATGCTATTGCTGGGATAGCCAATCAGCACTAAGGATAAGATGAGGAATTTAGCCATCAACAAACCTTTCCAACTTCACTCTCACAGATTTCAGATCTATGCATTCAATATTATACAAAACAGCCAAATTGTATTTGTAAGCTTACGTTTATTTTCAATACAGACTACTCCCTTGTACCCATAGCTATACATTTAACATGTATCCAACTTATGGCATTATCACATTTAAAAATGCTATCGCCACTTTCAACAAGTTTTCATGACGAAGAGATGCAAAGAACGGCAGTGGTCTGAAAACAAAAATTCTAGTGATGACAAGCTTGTAAAATTTCTTATTACAAATTATGCCATCAAGCTATTTGCAACATCATAGCGTTATTTACAATTTTTCCACCTTACAAATATGAATACCTTTTCACCGGTATTAAAACAGCTTTGAACAGATCCCTTTATCTGTTCCTCCCCTCAAAACCTTAGGAAACTTCTGAAAGCAGAAAAAAATCCAGTCCGCACTTCTGCATGTTCCATCATACATTTTGTACGTCACAACCCATTGTTAGTGTCATCAAAACACAGTCCCTTTTACATTATAAGCTCCAAAGTACATGTATTTAAAGGCATTTAAATGCAGTTTTTAGGGCTTGGAAACCCGTTTTTTCTGAGCCAGCATTCTTGTCATTTATGTACATAGTACTAAGTTGAAAACACACACTGTCCCAATGTATATTCACCCTCATGGAGCAAAAATTCCCAAAATTCTGACAGAAAACGGTTACTGGAAGACTCATCTTGGGGCTTGTTTCTGCAGTTTTAAAAGCAAAAAGTATGAAATATTGACTCAAAGTAAAGCAGTATTGTCAATATTACAAAGATTGCCTTATTCAGAATATTTCCAGTTTTGCTGCCCTGAAATCGCATTGGATGCCTCCAATGTATAACCTTGTACGTATACCCATATGATACCGTATATCCATATACATTTCACACAGCAGTTTATTATAAGTTCTTGTATTTACCAAATTATGCTCTTTGCACAAGCCCAATAGAAAGTCTTAGGTCATACAAACTTAATCAATGTCTTACCTACACACACTCGTAGCCTCTATCAAAACCCTAGCAATACAGTGGAACATTCAACCCAAAGAGCAGTGCATGTATTTGGGGGCAAATTGTCACCAAGTATATCTACCATTTACATTTTTTTTTACAATGTAAAGCAGTGTTCTGGCACAGGTTCAAAATACTGGATCAAAAACCAATTTCATTTAAGACTGTACTAAGTAAACTAATTTAGTGAGAAAAAACATGTAATTCCTACCACAACCTTTGACAAAGTTAGGCAAGCAAGTCTATGAGACCATCAAGAAGTCTATCAAAATTTTGTTCATTCATGTCATCATCATTGAAGACAACAAGTTGATTTTTTAAATTGTTCAGTTACAAGTACAGGAAAGTTCCTAAACCTCATAACATTTATGCACACAGACCTACCCAAATCTAAGAACACAAGCGATACTTCACTCAATGCAATTTCTCGACTAGGCCACACCAATTTGATTTCTTGGTTAACGGATTTTTCTAGAAAAATAATGAAGCGGGCGGGCGAAAAAATAAAAAAAATAAAAACAGGCCTAGGCATCCTATCGGATCCTATTATGGCCCAAAATGGTAACAATAGGAGCCATTAAGTCAACACACCAGGCTGGTTCAAAATTTAAACAATGAATTTTGAACTTTTAATGATACCATTGTGTTGAAAAATGGAATAACTGTAACAACTAGGATGAAAAGGACTGTTTTCAACTGTTCAGGGCAAAATATGAGCATTTTGCAGTTGATTCTGAATTTTTCTTTTTATTTGCAAATCAGAAAAAAATGAAGCGGGCGAATCCGTTAACCAAGAAATTGAATTGGTGTGGCCTTATCAAAGTATGACAAAAAACTGTTTGTTTGGAGAGTGGTTTCCACAAATATCTTGAACACTCAGCATCTTCTAGACCCTCAGAGAATTTAAGATTGACTTTTTGCCTCTTGTATCTTCTGTAGAGTCTTAGAACGTCTTTGCTCGAGTTGGCAGGACAGAGTCTTTGGCGTACTCGAAAAGGGACAAGAGACCAGACCTCTTGCTTCTTCTCCCTTTGGTGAAATAACTGGTGACAACGTCATCTGTAGGGATAACAGCAAAGTTATTATAATTATTCCTATTAAAATTGTAGTTTTATTGTTGAAAATATGACATCTACAATGTTTCCCCCTGATTTCCTACAGT
The DNA here is from genome assembly GCF_001625305.1 of Branchiostoma belcheri. NCBI lineage: Eukaryota > Metazoa > Chordata > Leptocardii > Amphioxiformes > Branchiostomatidae > Branchiostoma > Branchiostoma belcheri. The sequence goes on from NW_017804487.1 coordinate 1,057,542, forward strand.
GTTAACATTTGTACATTGTAAGTACTTAGTATGAGGGAAGAGGTGTCTCTGAAACTGAAATTTAAAAGCTTTTTCTTGAGTTACAAGTACAAGCTTGCTAATACTGCAAATCATAAAGAAATGAATTTGCACTAGTACTGGGTAAAAGAATTTTTTTACAATCAGGAAAGACTCTCAACTAATGTTTACATTTCGATGCCTATCAGACACCTTCCTCAGAGCTACATGTAGCTTCTGACTAGAGTTCTGCTTCTTGCCACTATAAGCCAATGTAGGTGGCACAAACAAACAATTTCTTGCCGAAAAAGCGCCACCTACAATCAGTTTGCTTTGAAAGGCGTTTTCACAGTTCAGGGCATGACATGTCATGTAAATAACATGTAAAATACAACATGGTATATTCCATATCACCCTCGGTCCCATTCCCTCCCACAGGTCAGGCTGGTATGTCATGATCAGGTGATACAGAACACACCTTGCTTGTTATATAGTCATGTATAGTTTCCATTTCTTTGCAAATAGACCTTCAAATTGTAACAAATCTCTTCATTGTTAGTATTTGCATACCTGCAATAAGATTGTGAGATAAAATTAATGTGAAATTTTGTAAGTAAAGGTTTCAAGATTCAAAGTGCTTGTCCTCAATTACATAATTGCTATATAATTCATTTAATTGAGAATGGTTGAGTTTTGCACTGGGGTAAGTTTGGAATAGTCCACTTTCACGTGGGAAGGAGATGGACTGAAATATGCTGTATTTGCTTCCAAGCAAATGTCAGCCTTTCTAGCATTCTATACATATTGCCTGACCTTTATTGTCGAAGGTTTGATACTGGTTCTGTTGTCCCTGCTGTTGTTGGTTGACGGTGGGGAGGGTGAGTTCTGATGCCGACAGGGACACGAAAAACGCAAACGGGACCAGCCACAAACACACTGTGAAATACCCCAGGACCTAGCAGTGCATCGGAAAACATGGCAAGAAATAAGTTATGTACCTTAGTGCACTGTGAAAAGTCTAGGATCACGATTATAAAGAAATACATATACATGTACCCACCTACAGTCTGCATGTTGCAGAGACATTTTAAATATAACAGAAAAATGCAAGCAACCTGGAATTTTGCAGACTAAAAAAATCTTGGTATTTTCAATGGTGTCAGCATACATGTAAATGTACAGTGGTATACAGCATATTCATAACACCTTAGTGTCAGAAAAATAATAAAATCATTGTTATAGTACTTTTCTTTAAAAATGAAACATAATTAGTTGTTGCTGACATTCTACTTGTTTTATCTTATATGTACTATTGCCTAAGACTACCTGTTATACCACCTGTTCACTGCGCTCACTCGGCAGTTCAGTATGAGTTATAGGAAATAATCACCAGGCTTTATGACACCATAAACACCTTGCTGATGAAACACCTTGGTACAGGTCATTAACCCTTCAGTACTTGTTTCATTACTTATGCTAATTATTTTGTTCAATTGATTCATTTTTTTCATTGTACTTGTTTATCATCTTTTTATTATTTCTTTAATCATTGTTATTTATATTTCATTTAACAAACTGTAGAAATTGCAAAATCATGAAGGGGAGGACTTTAGATAAGCCATTGTAGTTTTTCTTCCTGCCCTTTCACATTTATTTCTTTTGTATTCTTTTGTATAATTTTTCATTATGTATGTATGTGTTAAATGAAAATAAATAAATAAATAAACCCTTCAGTACTCTTATAATAACACTTGTTTTAACATTTGATATTAAGATACACAAGAGTAAAGATTATTACTTACTTCTGAAAATGGGTGCCACTCTGTAGCAAAGTAGTTGAAGGCCAAGTAGTGATTCACTACAACCAGCACTGAAGCAAGGAATGAAAATATCAGAATATCATCCAACTTGAGACTATTTCAGTATCTACATTGTACATGTATCTGTCACATTCATTCAAATAGAGCATAATATTATCACTAATTCAAACTTCAGTAAAATCCTATTAATAGTGCAAAAATTCTGTTATTGAAGTTGCAAGTTTCAAATATTAAGCCAAATTCTAAAGTGATTGATATATGAACGCCAAGTATGAAAATTGAAAGATACTATTTTGATATCGCAAACAGGTTCCAGTTCTTTTTTCATTACAAAACTTGCTCCGATGCTTGCTCCACTCTTTCCAACCACCATGCAGTTTTCTGTTTATCCCATAGGGGGCACTGCTTCAGCATATACTGTACATGTAGTATAGATGCAATTCTGTGTGACCAACTTGATACATTTTTTACATGCAGATCTAGCTTTATTAGGCAATCTGACTAACATTTTCACAATTCTTGCTTTACCAGACTTGATAACATGTGACAAAATCAGACTGTTTAAAGGCATCCAATGCAATTTCATGGTGTCAAAACAAACAATATTCTGGATGAAGAAATCTATCTGATGTACAAATGTACATGTACATACATGTACTGCCATTTTGTACATGTGTATTAGCAAATCTTCTTTATCCAATTTCATACTTAAAGCATTTCAAATAACCAAAAACAAGCTACGTTAGGAATCCATTTATTTTTTGGTACCATCAATAAATAGCTAGAACCAGTCTATAATACAAAACAAGCAACTGTTTTCCATCAGTGACATCATATTTTTGCCTCACAGATATCAGTAATTGTCATGGGATATGGTTGAACTAAAAAGTTTTACTGCCCTACAATTGCTTTGGGTAATTGTAATTTGAGTAATACTAGTAACCTTAAGGATTTTGCGACCTAATCTCTATCAAATACTGAATGAAAATATTTAGGTTTGACACTACAATTCATTATAATTGTATTCAATACATTAGACTGCTCATTTCTTGACAAAGACTGGAGTTGCACAGTCAAAAATTTGGGTGAGTCTAATTTCTTGTGTTGGCAAGTGCAGTTGGCAAACTTGTCTAATAAGGACTTCTAACAACACAGATGAAATTTCAAGATACTTTTCAACGCATAGTTCTCAATCTTACCAACTCCTAGGATGAAACTTGGTGAAGAGAAACTGAAAAAGGGGAAAGTTCCCAGCAGCATGACGAAGATGGCGTTTGTTACCAGTCCACAGCCAATCATCATGAAGGGCATGCCTTCAAACAGCCACAGGCCGATATACACTGCAGTTGTACACTAGATGACAAGGAAAATAACAATGGTTATAGATATTATATATAATTTAGGGCTGTACCTTGTAGTGCTATGTACCTAAACCCACGTTTAGGTCTAGGTCCGGATTCAAGTCCAGAGGTTTAGGTTCAGTTCCGGACCTGTAAGTCCGGACCTACGCCTACAGTGTATGGCATATACTTTGAATGTGAATATACAATATATGTTGGCAACCTTGCAATACTGTCTGGGCAAAACTGTGGCCACATAACATGGAGGCTGACACTTGATGATGCCCGATGACAATGTTTTCTTCATTGTGCAGTACATATTTGCAATACTCTATAGAAGATTTACATACATACATACAAAAAAATCTATCATATTACTAAGTACTAGTAACTATTTTGAATTACTAGATGTATATCATCTATACTTGAATCTCATTATGGTTCATAATAGCGGCATTATATACTAAAACAAAAGTTTTGTAATTGGTTGAAATATATTTAATTTGCAGACTCACAATGATCATGATTTTGATGACTTTTGCCGTCAGCACCGTGTATTCTTCCACAAGTTCAGCAAGGTAGTATAACCCAGCCGCTGGAACATCAAGCATTCACATGTCAACAAGATAATTATTGACTAACTCTATGTTACTACTAATTATAACTTTTAAATGTCTAAAGGGAAATGTTAAATTAACTTAGGCAACAATTATGACAGGACTCTATATACAATTATGGCTAATAGGGCTTGAAATCATATAAATAAATGTTAGTTGCGCTGGTGGACCTTTGATGAATAAATCAGCATGTAAAGATATGGAAGAAGAATGTCATTAATTAAACTAAGCTTAAGAGTCTATCCGAAAATTTTCCCCTCAAATGCAGGAAATAGCTACTAGTATCATTTCAGAGGGTCCAAAATTCACAGGGGAGCATGCCTCCGTACCCTTAGGATTTCTGGGATGTCAGGCCTTCACTCAGACTCAGAGCTAAACATCATATGTTACATCAAACAAAATCAGGATGACAGAAAAAAAATTAGGCTATCTATATCCTGGTCAATATAGTTCTAAAGAGCCTTTTGGAGAGCAGATTTATGTCTTCTTGGCTTAAAGGCAAAATGTTGTGTTTCCTGTATGTTTTGGTCCTGGAAAAAAATAGTGTTGGTGGATAGGGATTATCCTTTTTTTTTTCTTTCAATTTTTCTAGGGTCATCTCTAGTGATCCAACTTACTAGTACTAGTATACAATTATTATACAGTTCAACAAAGTAAACCTTGCATGATGAGGACACATATTTTCAATGTCAGTGTTGGGAAACTGATTGTACAACATTTTATCACTCAGCTGTTACTAGTAGATCATGGAACTACTAGTATAAGGTCGATCAGCTTAAAAAATATATGTCCCTTGCAGGACACAAAAAAAGCTAGGGCCAGCAGTTTTTTCCAGGGTCAGTAACATTTTTTTTTCCTAGGCCTAAGAATGAAGCCCCTGGATGACCCAACTGTCATGTGAGCACTACTGCCTCTTATCTTAAAAACTGGTTTTACTGACATCCAAAATTACCCGAGGGAGTTGAGCTAATTTAGTTAATGCTAGGCTGGGACCTGTACTGTAAGTGGATTGCTCTTCCCTGGGCCTCATTCTTCAGTACAGGAAGTCAATTATACTTGGCCCTGGTAATAAATCTATTTTACTGTTACTGAGGTCTTTGATTACATATGCAGGAAACTTTAATCTTATATGATAGTTTTGAAAATGCATTTGGTGTATTAAAAGATGTGCATTTCTCCATGAAAACGTGTTTGAAACACTCAAAATCATTTCTTGTGCAAAATGTGTGTAGATGTTTGCATAATTGTGGTTATGTACATTTTATACATAAGTATAGCCAATCACCATTGCAACTAATTAGCACATGTGGTTTACACGACTATTGCACAAGAACTAAACGAGTTAAAACTGCATGTAAAACACATGGGATGAAAAGTTAATTGAGATCTGTAAGTATTATACTGGCCACCTTCTCAAGGTGGCGATATTATGGACCCTCAGGTGATATTATGGACACAGATGTTAAATATGCATTAATATATTGCGATTAACATTAACAGTAATATCATTAACAGTAAAACAAGCAACATATTTGCAAACAAATGTTCACTGTCGACGCTTTAGCTTTTTTGTCGCCCCCCTCCCCACTTCTAAACGTCACCAAAACAAGTTGAAACGCTACGTTGATGAAGGTTAGACATCCAAGTAAACAACATTCATAGGAAATTCAAACTCTATACTTCTGGATAAATTACGGAGATAATATCCGGACGTTTCGAGTGACATCCACCACTCTTTTTAAGCGTCACTAAATGAACTATTACATAACAGAACTCTAGTGGAAAAACGCGGTTGAACATGACAAATTGAAACGTTTTTGCAACTTATTAGAGAAACCACGGTCAAAATAATTTGACTCACCGATGGCCAGGGTGATGAAGACCATCTGGATGGCCATGGACACGAAGGACAGGAGCCAGAGGAACCACATTTTGACGCCAAAGTCACAAAATCGACCGACAAACGAACCAACTCCCCACGTCTAAATCCTGGTAGCATTTGGAACATGCTACTTTACAACGAAGAACAGCAACATAAAAAGTCTGTACTTGTAGTTTTACGTCCATAAACCTTGTAACTATTTAATAATTCATTTTTTTCCACGTTTGAAATCCATTTTGATACGTTTCATGTACAAAATTTGCTGAAATATAGTTTTCAAAGGAAGATACAAAAGCAGTGAAAATTTCTTACCTTCCAAGTGAATGGATTATTCTAGTCATCCCGTCATGCGAGGTATGGCTTGGTCTAGAATATGGTAGGACGGCCACGAAAGACGGCCACGCCGCTATTGGTCAATTCCTCAGCAAGCTCCACGCTGCTATTGGTCGGGGTATCAGCTGCTGCAGTGAGGGATAGCTAGCGGTGGGGAGGGCTGCCGGCGGCGTTTATCCACAACTTTTAGGGGCAAAAAAACGTCAACCTTTACGACTATAATCACTCCACTTGGGTGGATAAGCCACAAACAGTCATTTGTGCGGCTCTTAGCTCTGGAAACCTTACAGGTAATGACTGCGTGAGGGACTTGGGTCTAGATTACGTTACCAGTAAAACGCCGTACGCGTACGCGTATACGGGAAATACTTTCTATGGGCCTTTCATAAAATGTAGGGACCAGGTAAGCACCGTACAGGTGATAGTTGCGTGGCCCTTTCATCTGGAGACCAGGTAAGGAACCGTACAGGTGATATTTGCGTGGCCCTTTCATCTGGGGAGCAGGTAAGGCACCGCACAGGTGATATTGGTGTGGCCCTTTCATCTTGGGACCAGGTAAGGCACTGTACAGGTGATATTGGCGTGGCCCTTTCATCTGGGGACCAGGTTAGGAACCATACAGGTAATATTTGCATGGGCCTTTTATTTGTGGACCAGGTAAGGCACTGTACAGGTAATATTTCCGTGGCCCTTTTATTTGTGGACCAGGTAAGGCACCCTACAGGTGATATTGGCGTGGCCCTTTTATCTGGGAACCAGGTTAGGCACCGTACAGGACTGGTAATGTTTGTGTAGCCTTTTCATCTGGTGACCAGGTAAGGCACCCTATAGGTAAACTTTGCATGGCCCTTTCCTCTTTGTACTAGGTATGTCACCGTACAGGTAATATCTGAATGGCCCTATTATACCGTACAGGTGATATTGGCGTGGCCCTTTCATCTGGGGAGCAGGTAAGGCACCGTATGGGTAATATTTGTGTGGCCCTTTCATCTGGGGAGCAGGTAAGGCACCGTACAGGTGATATT